>NC_089683.1:18533401-18836615 GCF_031753505.1 Anomalospiza imberbis | reverse complement strand
GTTTTTTTTTCTTTTTTCTTCTCTCAAAAATTAAGCCTTTATAAGGACACATATGTAGCAGAGATACATAGAACTGAGAGAATCACTAGCAATTTGTCAATCTGCAACTTGGTCTTTAGCATTACTGTCGAGTTTGTGTTAAATAAGCATAAGCATTTTTTTTCCTTTCAAGCAAGAAAATGCATACCACACCAATCAAAACTAATCACGGCAGGGTTTTCATTGAAACAGTAGTTGCTAATTTTACAGGTCTGCCCACATTGTTCTAGAAAATAGGAAGCAGAAATCTGACATTTCCAGCAGTCATTATTAAAACAACAATCACTGAGAGCTCGATCCTGTTCTCACTGGAAGCAATGTCAAACTCCCCGTTGACTTCAGGGAGAGCAGGATCAGGCCCCGAGCTGCTCAGCCTCCTCCAGCTCTATGCACAGGAGTGTGTGTTGTGGAGCTGGGGTGGAAGAAGTACAAGCTATTCCTTTGTTAACCGCCCAAACAGTTGAACTTTCCATCACTTTGTCAACAAAGTGCCCTGCAAACAACAACGATGATAAAAGGACATATTTACCTTGAAGGAACAGGAAAGGGAAAGCCGCAGAATTGCAAAACAAAGTAGTCCAAAGGAATTATCTGTGCATGCAGTCCAAACGTGCACCTTCAAGTAGGCCACAGTCTGTCAAGCAGTCGTCTCAGCACCAGCCACCCTGCCTTCCATCTTACGAGATTCACCCAGAAAACTGACAAACCTGCTCCACGACAACAAAACTCTCCTAATGCTTTTGAACGCCCACCATTTGTTCTCCATTCATCCAATCAACTTTCCACTGCACATCTTCTCCTGCGACTGAGGCTCAGAGGCAGGATCCCTTCTCATCTGTATGCTAATTATTTTGCCACATGGACAAAAGTAATAATGCTTTCAGACAGGAAACCAACGGGCCTGAAGTCGAAGACAGAAATTAATAAGTTTCCACCACTGAAGGCTGAGAAGGTGGGCATGCGTGTAGCCCTGTGGCTGATGGATCAGCTGTAACCTCCATTTAAGAGCAGCAGAGAGGCGACGGGCTGGAGGAAGCCTAGGCAGCGTAGCATGCATCAAGCCCTAGCTCCCCTAGAGACCACATTACTGCAGCAAACAGCATCCGTAGCAGATTGCTGACTTACCCCGCCTGAGCCCGCATCCTTTAAGCAGCGCGGCGCGCATCCATCCCGCCGGCCCCGCGGCGCGGTGCAGTGCCCGGCGCGGCCGCGCAGGCCCAGCCCCCGCGGCGCGGCGGGAGGCGGGCAGGGCTGGGGCCGCGCACCCCGGCCGGGCTCCCCGGCGGCGGGGGGCGCCGCGCCGGCGCTGTGTTCCACCCAATGGAGGGGAACGCCGAAACGCCGCAGCCGTCCGGGAGGGGAGACCGCTAAAAATACTCCCCTGCCGCTGTGCTGGCGTAAAATGGTGTCTCCGACAGAGAACTCCCCCACACACACCCCCCTCCAAAAAAAAAAAAAAAAAAAAGTCCCAACAATTAGGTTTCTAAATGTATATTTTAAAGAAAATAATGATCGAAACCATCGGTTTTTCTGCTGGGGTACCTCACCAGGGTTTCTAGTTAATTCTTCTGAAGCTTTGCTTATATTACCTGTTCACACCATCTTCTACCCTTTGAAACAAAAGAAATTAACTATTTACAGAAGAAAAGATTAGCAGCCTTACACCATTAGCTACTTGCGCGGCTCAACTTTATGTGATAAAGACCCCAAACAGAAACCAGGGCTCGTATGCATAAGGGGCCAGCTTTGCATGTTCAAACCCTTAACAGCGTTTTCCCAGCAATTTGACGTGGATTCTGTGGCTCTCGCTGCCTGCGCTGAGCCAGGGACCGCTTTACTAAACGTGTCACAAAGACAATGACTGGGAAGAGGCACCTCACCGCCTTCCACGGCTGTGCAAAGCCTTTTCTCCGACGCTCACCCGCCCGTGGGCAGCGTCCCTAAAGGGCTCTCCCCCAGGCTGCCGGATGTCCCTGCGACGGGAGCGGCTTGACAGCGGGGAGTCGCTTCGTTTAAACCCGTCCCCGAAATGTCATTTCGGTAGCAGCGTGACAGGCTGTGATCTTTACGCGGAGGCGGCGGCTCCCCCGCCTTGGCACGACTCCGCACGCCCCCGCGGGCTCAGCCCTGCCGTGTCCCGGCCCCTGCACCGGGCGCCGCCGCGCCTCCTGCCGGGTCCCGCCCGCCCTGCGCGTCCATCCCCGCGGGCAGGCTGTTCCGCACGGGAAGGACCCTGGCTAGCGCACGCATACAGCCTACACGCCCTCCCTACACACACGCGCGCCTGCCGGTCTCGTTGCCCTCCTCGCTGCCATTGTGCTGCTGCAGCCCCCTCCTCCCTCACCCCTCCCTCCCTTCTTCCCTCCCTCCTTGCCGTGGCTCTGCCTGCTCCGCGGTGCTCGGTGCGGGCAGCCCCGCGGCTGGCAGGGCACGGCGGGCAGCCCCTGCTGGCCGCGACGGAAGCGGGGGAGTCTGACCCAAAAGTCACGAGGAATACCGTCCTCAAGCTTGCCCTGGGAGGTAATCCCTCCCGAGCCCGCTCTGCCTGACGTGTGAACACCAGACATGTCGGTTACTGTAGAGGTTGCCATTGCCTCCCCACCCAGCCTTGCTGGGCACCACACTGCGGTCTGAAGGGAAGGCGAGTCGCCGCGTACCAGCCCTTCGCAGCCCAAGCTGTCAGAGCACCCCCACGGCCGCACTCCGTTGGCAGGAGGGGGGCTTAGGGGGGTGGGGGGAAGTTTTTCACAGGGATTCAGGGGAAAGCCAGCCTGCTGGGGCAGGGACTAACAATAGCAGAGTCCTCACGACATCCACGCTTTTGGTGGAAAACGCAGTGTTTCCCTCAGAAAGCAAAGAAAAAAAAAGGGACTTACGTGTCTCTTCCCCCACGCCCCCCCCCCCCCCCCCCCCGCCATCTCCACCTCGCTCGTGGTTTGGGGTTTTTGTTTGGGTTTCTTTTCCTTATTTTTTCTCTGTCATCTCTGATTACATCTCCCTGCACTCGCAGGGCTCCCCCGAGACCGAGGCGCGGAGCCCTCGGGAGCGGCCGGGCCGCAGGGGCGGACGGGGAGCGCGGAGGGCACCGCGCAGGGCGGGGGCGGGAGGGGGGAGTCGGTCTGCCGGGAGAAAAGCCTCCTCGTAGCGGGGAGGGAGATCTACCATGTTTGTGTCGTAGCAAGGGCATGTCAGTTTGGGTTTTTTCCACACAAATCAACGTAGCCTGAGAAGCACACATGCACACGTGGCGATTAAAGGGCCCCCCTGTAAGTGTATAGGGTATCTACACCCTTACATATGAATCTCAGCATTTCCTAACGTCAGGTTTACATGCAGAACCTTTGGATAATGGTATTTGCATTTGAAAAATCAAGTCTTGTCTTCTCCCTCTGCTAGCTTCCTTATGTTGGATCCTAGCTAGCCTTAATAGGATAGTGAAGGCAACTATGTGGTACATGTATCACGGCAGGTGTTGTCAAACTTTTGGAAGGTGATTTTTCTGGGAAAAAACCCCTCGTCATCTTGTCCAGCCTTTGTGATAACACAAAGAGCCAGTTCTTCTCCCACTGAAGATAAAACCAATATTTTCTCTAATCAGGACAAAAGATATATAAATCTTGTACTGGTGAGTGTTAAGGGGGGTGGGGGAGGCCACTGCATAAATTAGAAGCATTCACAAAAAAAAAAAAAAAAAACAAAAAAAAACAAAAAAAAAACCCCAAAAACAGTCTGGAAAGAAATTTGGGAGACTTGTTATTCATTGGCCTAATTATCCTCCATAAGATACTAGGGTATGGGTTTAATGCTGTGGGTTGGATTCTCCCTCCCCCAGCCTGTGTCTCATCAGTGTGCATTATCCATGGGGAAAAGGAGATGCAGGTCATGTTTAAGCAGCGTTAATGAGAGCACAGTATTTTTCCTGCAGGTTAAGTTGGCCAGGTTAGCAAACTTAAGGTAAAATATGCTTGAAAACCTTCCATTTCTTTTACTTTTTGGCTAGTTGCAGTTTCTAGTGAGTCTTGAAACATTAGACAAACACAGAAAACAGAATTCAAGCATCAGACAAACCCACTACTGTCAATAAGGGAGTACAATTTCAGCTTGACAGGAGTATTACAAGAATATACCCGCTAACGAGCAGCCTTAATTGGCTTGCATATTGTGGCTGTCACTGTTAAAACCTGTTCCTATGCAATCCTATTTTATACATCCTTTAAATGTATAGCTCTCTAAAGCAGTTAAGGAGACAATACTTTACTCATAGGGCTTTTGATTTTGGGTGAAAAAGAAATGAGAAGAAAAGGAAACAAAAAATAAGGAAACCCTATTAAGAATGTAGTATCAGTGACTGAGAAACTATGTGAAAGTCATAGTAGAAAATAGCAACTGACTTTTTTGGGTTAAGTGCACTTTCTCAGTTTTGAACGTAAATTGTTATTTATCCATAGATTGCAGTGGCTGCAGATGTTTCACTGACATTTACTGCACTCAAATCCTTTAAAATGCAGTGTGTTCTTTAACAGATCACCCCTTTATTTCAGCAGGACACTTTCTCTTAAAAGTATTTTGAATTTAGTGGTTTGCAGGAGTTTGCTGCTTGTCCTGGCAAATCCTTCACACACTAGAGTTTAATGTGTGGCTTCAGTTTTTCCAGTACAGGGTCATGCTCATAAAGAATACAAATGAAAGAAAAGACAGTAAAAAAAAAAAAGTTACTGCGCATGTGCAATTGGCTGTTATTAAATGATAAGAATCTATCTTCTAGATAATAAAAGTAAAAATACCAAATAGGGCAGAGCCCCAGTGCTACCTAAAGTGACTGACTTTAAGGGAGTTATTCCTAGTCTGATTTAAAGCTGTCTACCCTGAGAACTTGAATATAAAATAGTGTTGCAACTGACTGCAAAAGTCATTTATATGTATAATGAGACCTTAAAAAGATCTTCCAGATCAATTTTAAATCAATAAAATGCTTCATATTGTCAAACTCTGGAAAACGGGCATTTGCAGAGCAGTTGCAGGAAAAACCCTGGGCACACTAGTGCTGGCGAGGGCAAGCATGATTTTTGAGGTGACAAGCTGGAGTATGCTGGGGGGTTTTGCACAAAAAAACCAAAAAAAAAAAAAACCAAAAAAAACCCCACAAAACAACAAAATACAAACAAACAAACAAACAAACAAAAAAACTAACAAAAACCAAACAGATAAATGAAAGCATTTAGCTCAACAAAGCAATTTTTACTCGGACTAAAAAGTCTGCTAAGTATGACAACAACTGTAATGTCCCTCACCTTCTGTGAGTTAAATTGCACTGCTGCAAAGAAGTGCTGTTTAAACTTCACTGCCCCATGGATCGATCCCAGAAAACAGAATGCAGACGAAGACAGCTCTTGGGAGAGAGGAAGAATTTAAATGCATTTAAATTAAGAGACTGGCGCTTTACCACAGCCATCTTCCCGACACCTAATTAGAAGGTTTGAAGCCTGTCCTGCCTCTACCTCCTGGAGCAGGGCTGGGCACGGGGCCGGTGAGCCGGACAGCTCCCGGTGAACCGGACAGCTCCCGGTGAACCGGACAACTCCCGGTGAGCCGGACAGCTCCCGGTGAACCGGACAGCTCCCGGGGAGCCGGACAGCTCCCGGTGAACCGGACAGCTCCCAGGGAGCCGGACAGCTCCCGGTGAACCGGACAGCTCCCGGTGAACCGGACAGCTCCCAGGGAGCCGGACAGCTCCCGGTGAACCGGACAGCTCCCGGTGCTGAAGGAACCGCACGGGCGCGCACAGGGGGGCAGCGAGGGCTGGGGCTGAATGGCGCTGTCTGCAGAACAATGGCAGCCAACTCCAAATCCTGCTATAATCACATTAATGAGATTAATCAGTGAATTAGCAGCAGTCAAATGTCAGGGTGGCGGGGAGGAATCCAACCAAGCTCGGTAATTAACTTTTGGGGGGCAGGGAAATGGAATTGACTGTGTTATCTGTTAGGCTTTTCCCGAAGTTTAGCAGGTTTTATTCACCAGCCTTGGGAAGATGCTGACAATTCAAGTGGAGGGGGGAGGTGGGGATAAGATGCAGACCTCAACCTTTGTGTGCTACAAGACAGTCTGCTAATGCACAGTATCCCATTACTTCCAGCTGAAGTCCATTGAGGAAACTAGCACCGTTTCAGACACCCTCCATTCCCTGCAGCTGCCAGAGCTGCACTGGGCTGAGCTCAGAGTGTGAAACTAGTTCTGTGAGCTAACTTCCACCACAGATCCCAATAGGCATGATAAATATGGCGGATGCCAAAAAAGCATTATATCTTACTCCTTTTTAAAAATGTACAAGGAAGATACTCTTTCTGAAATCAGAGTGATAGGAAAAAAGAGTTCCTTTTAAACAACTATCAGCGATAGATTATCACAACAAATAAATGCTATGTCTATTGCAGAGTGTCTTCTAAAACAAACAAAAATAAACCCATAAAAAATAGGAAATTTACTCAAGTAATTTAGGGTAAGTTACTTGATGTAGACCAGTCAGAAATCTAGTCTCTAGCTGCCCTCAATAAAAGTGAAACTTTTCACCTCCTGAAATCCAGCACCCGTGACCATTCCTCCATGGCAAGTGTGAAATATAAAAAAATATTCCCCATAGATTACAAATAAAATCCATAAGTATTTATTTGCAAGAAAGAGAGTACTACATTTCTCCTTTTCTACCTTTAAAGGAGCATCATCAACCAGGCAAAGCATTTATCATGTAAAAAGCCTACTTTTATCCCCGTGTTACTTCTTCAGAAAACAAATAAAGGTTTAAAAAACCTCCTCTGTCTAGATGAGACAGTGCACATTGGTCAGAACTCAGAAGAAAATGGCATGCTTCTGTTCCATTGAGTTTAATCTTTGTTAGTGACAGTTAAAAAAACCAAAACTGTGTAACACTTCTTCCATAAGACACTAGGTAGTTTCTTTTTTACTGACATAGGTTGTTTTCTTTTATACTGTTTGTCTACATTTTAGCACTAAATTAATAGGATTAACATATCTGCACTATATGACATGGACTACTTATCACAAATATTTTAAAATTTAAATATATACAGTGATATTTTCAGAGAGTTAACTGAATTAACCACTCCTTATCTACAAAGCTTCTCTTTAAAGAAAATGTATTACAGATATGAAACATTTAAGATAGTGTTGTTTCAAAAATGCTACTCTTATACAAGTGTTCCCCTTAAAAGTAAAAATCCATTGTTTTCAAAAGTCATTTTAGTGCAAAATACAGTATCTTACGTTCTTTTATTTAATTGCATTTGGCTTTCATTGAGCATTCCAATCTGTGAAGCTGCTGTCTCGGGTTCTCCATATCAAACAAGTACTGTCCACATGCAGCAAGTTTATATAAACAACAACATGCTTAATGCATGCAACATTATGCAGTCATATAGTAAACACATTCTTTAGGATTTTTTTATCAGCTATTCTACAGCCCAATACAAATTCAGCTGCACAGCAGTATTGCCAGAAGAACTCGAAAAGAGCAAACAATGGACATTTAAGTACAAGCTACAGAATGACTACAAAAATCACAATAATCTTCCCAGTTAACTGCAAGAATCAACCCCCACCCTGCACAAAACACAGCCCACACCTGCACTGTTAACCATTTGCAAGTTAAACATAAGCAAGACATTTCAGCATGGTTAAGAAACGCCCTGGCTTACTACAACTTTGAAAGGATGAGGAGTAAGAAGCATACCACAGAGACCCAGAAAAGGCTGCTTTTTTCTTCATTGAACACAGAAAAGATACCCCATATTCCAGGGAATTAAAAAAAAAAATTATGTATATTAAAATACACCCACCAACACTGAGTTAAAAAAAAAAAAAACAGGGGGGCTTCAAGAAGACTGCAGGGAAAAAGCTCTCACTCTCTTTAGTGTGCAGAAGCTTAGGGGGAAAAAATGTCGCCCTGGCAGGAATGACAAATGCAGTAGGATAGGCTAGCAGGCCTGAGGGATCTGTTTTACTTCCACATACATCCTCTAATGCACGCACTCCCACTCATCCTCTCGAGATGCCTTTTTTTTCCCCCCCCACTTTTTTTTTTCACTAGCTCCAAATCCCCGGCATATGACCTTCTGTTAAATAGATAAAAAAAAATTTGCTTATCAGTCATGCAAATGAGGCTGAATTCATTTTCCACAACAGATGGCCTCATAGATAATGATGATGGAAGAGAGAAAATTGAATGTCTCTCACAAGGTGGTCATGGCAACCGAGAGCAGAATAATATCAATAATAAGCTCACTGCATAATAAGGTTGTCAATCCCACAAATCAAAGTCTCCAGCTAAATCAGGTATCCCACCCCCCGCTAGTTATCAGGTAAATAGAGAAATAGAGAGCATCCTTTTTCTTTTTAAACAAGACACTGGAAAGAAATTGTACCTCCCGAGCTTCCAGGGTAAGAGGGGGAAGAAGGAGCAGAAGAGATTTTTCTCCAATAATTGTGTTTTATTTAATGATTTTGGGAGGGGGGTGTTGGATATATACTCTTTTCTTTCTTTTTTTTTTTTTTTTTTTTTTTCCTTTTTTAAGATTATTACTTCTACAGAGAGGTTTTTGTTTGGGTTTTTTCGTTTGTTGTTTGGTTTTTTGGGGTTTTTTTTTGTTTGTTTGTTTTTGGGGTTTTTTGGGGTTTTTTTTGGTAGGGGAGTACTGCTTTGTTTTTTTAATAGTGAGGCTGGTATTTTGAACTCTATCTGCTGCCGAAGCTTTGCCTCCCCTTCCTGCGTCTGATGTGGAGTGCTGCATTGATGCAATAGCAGCTTGCCTCAGGCTTTCACCTTGGCTCCCAGGGGGCCATCCCGCAAAATGAATCAGCAGCCATCCTGAGCAGACTGATTAAAATGAAAATGGCAAGGCACATGTCTGGGCGGAACTAGAGCTGAGCTGCGCTGCACTGCCTGTCTAGCAAGCATGCTCAATATAGCTTTTGCTAATAATGGCTTACCGCCTTTCGGGTTTTAAAGGTATTACCGTCGACCCTTCCCCCACCCCCTAAACAGATAACTGTGCTGGGGGCTTTCCCCCCCTTCGCTGTATACTGCTCACAGCTAGAGTTGGCCAGACTGACATGCAGTGATTGTGAAAAGACACACTTGCTTTGCAAGGATTTTCTTCACAGATGTGCTGAAATACCAAGAAAACATATTAACATGCAGCTATAAATTATTCCCAGATATTAGCTGAGAAAGAAACCTCAGATGAAGAGGAAAGCTCAGCCACTACCAGACACACCATTTTCACACACACCACACCACCCCCCCCCCCCCCCCGCCCCTGTTTTTTACACCTCAGCTTGCATTGGCACCTTGTGCATTATGCATCACGAGAAAATGACTGCCAGTAAACGCAGAGCAGTTTCCTGGAGCTCTCTCTGCCCTGTGCTTGACACACTCAAGCTGGATCTCTAACCCCCCCCCCCACAGTCCCCAAGCAGATGAATGTGTGCATAGAGAAAGAGCCATTTAAAGTGCACATCTCCTGTAGTCCTTTAACAAAACAGAAATATTTTGCAGCCAGCTCCGGTGTGCAAACCCAGCATCAACAAAGCATCAAGCATCAATCCATGTGTGTGGGGGATCTGAAACCTGGGAAGACTGTTGTTTCTGAGATCTGGAAATTGCTCTGCCTGGGGATTTTTGGTGGTGTTTTTTTTTAAGCAAGCAGTGGCATATCTCTGGGAACTGGCATGTATGTGCTATACATAAGCACATACACCCGATGTGTCTTCGGTTAAGAAGACCGGGATTATTCCCCCCCCCCCCCCGCCCCGCTTTCTCCTCCCCCCGCCCTGCACTCTAGCCCTGTTACTGCAGTGTGAACCAGAAATCAATAGGGCTGCTCTAATGGAGGTTCCAGCTGCAGTTGGCTGTGCAGGCGCGCACACACACACACACATACACACACACACACTGACGTCTGTGCAGCTTTCTCAGCCGATTGGGCACCACATCGGATGTTCCATGGAGCAAAGAAAAGGAATCATTTACAGTCTGGGAAAAAAAAAATGGTACCTTGCATCTCCCTGTCTCCAAGAGCATCAGGCTGGGCTCGCCGCACAGGCTGGCTGCAGTGTGCGAGTGAGAGCTCAGCTCGGGGTACGGGCAGGTACTGGACGACTCCCCCAGATTACCACAGAAACTGACGGGGCACAGAACCCCACAATTCATACAGGATGTTTTTATAAGGTTACCCATTCATATTGTGAAAGAGAAAAACATGAACACAGAAAAACAGACACAAAAAATCACAGCAGTTAAACAGATAGATTATTAGAGCTTTTATGCCCTTTGATGTGTTTGCAAGTATTTCTGAGCTCTGAAAAGTATTTTAATGAAAGTTTTATTTTTAAGGGCTTAGTTACAAATTATCCACTAAATATTTAATATTTTGATGTAAATTGCTTGCTTCCCCCTTCTTCAGAAGAAGAATATTTTATTTGTTGAATATTAGTTTCCAGTTCAATTTTCTATGTTCTTCAAGTAATTTTTATGTAGATAGTTATGTGTGAAGCCACTCCTTGTTACTAAAATATATTTGGGTTTTTCCACTTTTAAACAATAAACCACAGGCTTGGTTTCCTGATCCTGCAGCTGTTTTTCCCTGAAACAAGAAACAATTATGTTAGTGAACATATAAAAAAATCCTAATTCTCTACTCCTAAAATCAGGTATTCCTGGGATCTGTGACACCGCAAAACACCTCCCCCACCTCCCTGTCTACGTATTTCAACTTCAGTGCATTGAAAGCCACTGCCCCAGCTGAAGTCTGGCTTCAGTGAAGCATTTATATTATTTATATTCCTTCTACTCAGCCCTGTGGATCTTTTGCAGGGCTTAGGATACCAACCCTAAATTGGTATAAATAAAGTCTGGGAAATAAAGTCTGGGAAAATGAACGAATTGTAAAGCCATATTGCATGACGAAGTCACATCCCAGCCTATGTTCAACAGATCTTTCTTACGCAAGCTTAAAAAAAACACATGGTTTAAAAATTATGGCATATGGCAGTTTACTAAGTAATGGGCTGTAGGAAACCTTAGAACAAAAGGGAAGCACAGAAGTCCACCTCGCCTTAATATCAGCAATTACCCCACCACAGTACCCCCTCCCCAAATAGTTATTTAATCTGTGCTTTAATTATTTATACTTGTTGCTTTTTTCTGCTGTCCTTAGCAGTTTGGAGCATATATTAATTGTTCTCGGTTTCTCTGTGTGGAGACATTCTGCCTAGGATTTTTTTCCTCCCTCCTGCCCAATCCCTATTAAGTTTTAACCCCTTTTCTACTGTACAGAAAGCCTAGGCTGTGTGAGTACTGTAATTGCTTTCAAGAGCTACAAGGTGTCTTGCCCAGCCTAGCAGTAGACTGTTTACCAGACTGATGAACATAGCATCACTGGCAAATGTTAAAGCATATAGTTTAAATATTGTCCTGGAGTATGAAATTAGAGTCTGAACTATAACCTAAATGCTAAAATGTATTCCTTTTTCATATTGCTTTTATGAAAAAAAAAACAGATTTCCACATAATGAAGCTACTAGGGTACTACCCATTGGCTCACACTGTATTTATTAATATCAGTGAAAATGAACAGTGGCAACTGCCCAAGGATAGAAAGCCCTTAACAGTGCCACTAATCCTTCCCTATCTTTTCCTAACACTGGCATTTAGCATTCCCAGAAACACCAGCCCAGGGCATTAGGACAGCCACTAAGCCTGAGCAGTTGCTGAGTATCTGTACATCAGGGAGCTACTTTTTTGAGCTGAAGTTGAGCAACCCCTCTGGTAATAATTGTCTGGCTCCTATGAAATCTCTAGATGGGAAGGGGCACCACGGGCCGGTTAGTTAAATTCTTCCCAAGGATTAACCAGCAAAGCTGGTTCTAACAAAGTGTTTAGCACACACTGGCCATTTCAGTAGCTCAGTCCCTACCTCCAAATCCATGAGTATCTGAAAAATAATCCTTTCCAGTCCGTAAGAGTATTGCCAATATACTTATAATTTCTGGTATTTTCCCATCTTAGTGATTTTTATTAAAGCAGCAGGTTAGTGTTAACAGAATCATAGAATAGTTAACATTGCAAGACACCATAGTGGGTCATCTGATCAAGCAGGGCCTTCATAGAGCCTATGGCACAGGATTGAATCCAGACAGTTCTTGAATATCCCCAGGGACGGAGACTCCACAGCCTCTCTGGGCAATCTGTTCCAGTGCTCAGTCACCTGCACAGTGAAGTTCTTCCTCATTTTCAGGTGGAACTTCCTGTGCATCAGTTTCTGCCCATTGCCTCTTGTCCTATTGCTGGGCACCACCAAGAAGAGCCTGGTCCATCCTTTTGATACTCTCCCTTCAGATACTGACAGACATTGATGACGTCCCCCCTCATCTCTTGTGGAGGCTGAACAGGCCCAGCTCCCTCAGCATGTCCTCATAGGAGAGATGTTCCAGTCCCTTAATCATCTTTGTAGCCCTCCACTGGACCTGCCCCAGGTGCTCCACGTCTCTCTTGTCCTCAGGAGTCCAGAACTGGACAAAGCACTCCAGATGTGCCTCACCAGGGCTGAGTAGAAGGACAGGATCACCTCCTGTGACCTGCTGGCAAAGCTCTTCCCAATGCACCCACGATACCTTTGGCCTTCTTGGCCACAAGGACACACTGCTGGTTCTTGAGCAGATTGTTGTCCACTCCCAGGTCCTTCTCCACAGAGCTGCTTCCCAGCAGATCAGACCTTACCCTGTGCTGGTGCATGGGGTTGTTCCTCCCCAAGTGCAGGACCCTGCACTTGCCTTTGTTGAATTTCAGTTCTCTCCAACTGATCAAGGTCCTTCAGAAGGGCTGCACAGCCCTCTGGGATACCAGCCACTCCTCATAGATTTGCATTGTCAGTGAACTTGCTGAGGTGGCATCTGCACCTTCATCCAAGTAATTGATAAATATGTTCCACAATACTGGGCCCTGTATTGAACATCACTAGTGTGAGGCCTATGCCACTATGACCCTCCAGTAAAAGGTTATAAAGATCACTTTGATGAGACTCAGCAGAACATCTTGCAAATACTGCTCCAGTACAGCACAGGGACATGGTGGAAAGTACATCTAAAAAAGTGTAAATGTAAAAGACAAAATGTAAATACAGGTAGCCTCAGAGGAAAATAATTTATTTTACTTCAAGCAGACCTTGTCTCACTCATGAGACAAACTACAGCTGACAGTGTATCCAAACTAGTCTTTTACAGGCATGTGGGGCATAAATATTCTTTAGTATCTAAAGTGGGGTGCACTACTTTATTATTGCAGCTATAAAGCTATTTATATTGAACTGTCTAGTGTCTGGTCCCCATGAACCACTGAGCAACAAACCTAAAATATATATGCAACTGTATGTGAAACTGTATGTGCAAAAATCCCACAGAATATTGAGTAAGTGCATGTTATTCATATTGTATGTTACTCAAATGTTAGCCCTCAAGCTAACATTTTCCTTAAATACATGGTCCAAAATATCCAAAGCCATTACAAATGGGCAAAAGAATGGAACCAAATGCCCATTCCAGCCAAAATGTTGGTGGCTCCATTAAAACACTTACCCTGAGCATTCTCCATTTGGTACCTTACATATGAAGAAACCATTTTACTGTCTAGAATTATACAAAGACTTAGCATTATTTTGGAAAGAAAGCACCTAAAGTAGCGGGTATCTCCAGGAGGACAGCTTCAGAATATTCACACTGGAGTTTTCATTTAGGCAGTACTTATGATATTTGGCAAAGGATTCTAAGCAGTATTTTCGTCAGTGTTGTTGGCCTCAACTTCCCAAAATTACTGATCTTGTCTTTAAGGTATTTCCATGAAGGCACACTGAGTTGCAAATTTTGCCTGTGCATCCAGTTGGTAGAATGCAAACTATCTGGTCTGGAAACCAGTCAGACATGGTGAAGTTAATAAAAGGCCTGCCAGCTAGAAGAATCATCTAAGATAGGTGATGACTATATTTACTCAGGATAGACAAGAGTTCTAGTCCCACTGGATATGGAAACTGTAAAATACTCATACATTTGAGTCACCTAAAAAAAAAATAATTATTATGGATACAGGTTAAAAATTGCAGGAAAGAATTATAAGCAGTAGTATGCCTTTGTTTTTTCCCTTTGTTTTTCATTGGCTTCAGCAAGAAGGAGGAGCAAGCCCACAGAGCTATTAACAAACTGGAGAACTCAGAATTAGAAAATGGCAATAAACATTATGTAAATGGAAGGAACAGCTTATGATAAAATATTAAAAATTAAGCTCATAGAATGCAAACACAAACTGAAAGAAAAGCAGAAACCTCCAGGATGGTGGAAGGTCCAAAACTGCAAAAAAAAGAGAAGTTAAAGGTAACAAAAAGAGATACTTCATACACATATTTGAGAAGTCAGAGTAAATTTAAATTGTCACAGCTGAATTCGAGAAGTGGGGGAATGACAAGAAGGCATTGATTATTGTGACAGTGTTCTTAGGAGAGTAGAGTAGGGAAGAAGAACTGGACCAAAGGAAGCACTGGAAATTACACGACAAGGAACAATTCTAAAATGGCAGGGGAAAGATTTAAACAATGTAGTAGGCATTTTCAGCTTATAGTTTTCATGATTCCTTGTTATTATTATTTTTTATTCCTATTTAAGCAATAGTCCCTACTCTAAATACTTTTGACTAAACAAGAATCCATAAAGAGTACTAAAAATCTTAAATGAAAAGAAGTGAGATAAAGAAAACCCCTTTAGAAAGTATAGAATTTTTCCAGCTTAAAAGTAAGTACATAAACTTAGCAGAAAGTAATTTTCTTTATTATTTTACAAAATTAACAAGCTCAAGGCTTTCTTGGTTCTTGAAAATACTACAGTCTTGAATCTACTTCTTGATAAGACTACCATCAGTCCAAGGCATGTGTTACGTACAGGGGGGACTATTTTACAGGCAAGTAAAAAACAAATCTTGTCAGATTGCATGCTTTGATTTTCCCAATGATTACTTTAGCATAGAAACATGCTTAAATTCTTTCCTGAATTTGGACCCCTAATTAATACTAATAGTTTAGTGGAGGATAAATATGTAGCATTAAGAAGCCCTGCTGCCTACTCACATACATTTAATTTATTTGCATTACTGCAGTGGTTTATAGCTTAATCAAAGGCTTGATGGACACACAGGCAAAAAATTGTGATCTGAAGTTCTAAGCACCTTAAAGAAGACGACCAACTAAATAAAAGACAGCTAAAGAAGGGTTTGTGACAAAATTCATAGGTTTAACATTCAGATTATAACATATTTCCTTATTTCTACTATACATTCCACAGTTGCAACAAGTTTTTTTCTATGACAGGACTCAAAAGAACAGACCTCCTGCTATAAGTGTGCCTTCTAAGGGGATGTGAAAAAATTAAGGGAGAAATAGCTGACTAGAAAAGGATGGGGCATAAAAGAGGCATCATAGCAAAAAGGTTGCAAAGGAACTTAGAGAGCAGGAAAACGCCAATGAATTATTTCTAAAAGCTGCAGTTGAAAGCAGGATTCACTTTAAGGTTAACACATACACATGTAGCTGGTAACATCCCATTATAGTCAGTGAAAATCTAGTCAAGACAGTCAACACTGCCTGAAGGATATTAAGGTGGTCAGATAGAATATGTCTACTTCAGAGATGAGGAGCTCCCATCCTCTATCACATGTTTCTTCAATCTCATTTTGCTTTAAGAGGAACTAAGATGATGAATACCTGTTAAGGACACAAATTAGGAGAAAGATTCAGCTACACAGCCAAAGAACTACATGTAGATGTTTTAATCTCACCATGAATATTACTTTTTCAAGCAAATTAACTTCTCTAAACAGGCATGTACTGCTGACACACCCCAGCTTCTCTGTAGGTTTTCCTGGAAACTTCTGCCAGTCCTGTGCAATTTTCTGACAAAGATGCCATTTTCAGACTGAATTAGGGTACAGCTCCTAATGCAGTTCCTAATTGTGTTTTGCTGTGTATTTTTGTTATTTCTTAATAGGAAATTAAAACCAAACCAAAACAAAAAAAAAAAAACTACCCAAAAGCTGAGAAGTTTTGCCATGTTTTGCATTTTTCTTTTTCTTTGTTTCTTCTTTGCCTATTTGAAATACCAACAGTTTTCTGCTTTCCGTAGAAAATAACTCCTATTGTCAGGCACATTTTCATTAAAAAACTGCCTTTCTTTAAAAATATTTACTGTTTAATTACTATGCTTAGGTGAATCTCAAAACTATTTAATTTTACAAAAAATATCCAGAGGAAAAATATTCTGAAAACTTCAGTCATGACACAGTGTAACTCCATAACTCCATTTATAAGCATAAGAACTACATAATCCACATCAATCAACAGTTTAATACACAATAAACTAACCTAAAACAGGACACAGATTGGTCATTACCCTGGCATATTATGTTGTATGGACATTATAAGTCAAAGTCTGCCTTGACACCATTGTACACAACATTTCAATTGATATTCTTGCATAAACCTGATCAATTTCTATTTGAACTCATGCATTTCTTTTTCCTAACATACGCTTTAAATATCAAGGAGTTGGGCAATGATTGTATAGTAAAATACATTTACTATGTATTTTACATTGTCCTTTTGCTCCTTTTATAATTGATGTCTGGTAATTTCATTGAAAATCTTCCCCTTCCTGTATTGCTTGGCCAATCAGCTCATTCTCCTCACCCTTCATGCTTTCATGGATCATCACTCCCATATCCCTCTTCCATTATCCCACTCCCATATCCCTCTTCTCAATGCCAGGCAAAGTAGTTCTGTCTGTGAAAGTTCACTCACAGAAGCTATTGCTCACCTCTGAACATCTTCCCTCCTTAACCTCTCTGCATGCAACAGAAACCATTTTTTTTTAAAAAAAGAAGCTACACTAGGAAAAAATGGTGCTCATCTTTACATGGCAACTTATTTAAAATAATATTTGTCCAGGGACTAAGGGTATCTCCCTAAGCTTTGAATGTCAGAGAGCAAGACTAAATCCCAGGCCTCCAAACAGGGGTGCTGGTGAGTTTTAAGGACCACAGCAGTAACTGGTGTTTTAAAACAGGTGGTCTGCCTCACTCACGATTGGGCACCAAAAACTCTTTAAATTCAGGTTGCATGAAGCCATACCTGGAAACTGCAAACAGAACCATGAAAACTGATGCATTCTGGGACACTCCAAAATTACATGTTGCTGATTCCAAAATTAATAACCAACACAAACTTTCACTACATCATTTGTAGTTGCAGTAAAGTTTGCTTATGCACACATATTTGAAAAAAAAAAAAGAAACTACAAACCTGAAATATGTTCATAACTCCACAAGAAGCGTTATGAAGAGGCTGAAGTAGAAAGAAGGATGCAAGTGGCATCGGTGACAATCTGTCACTTGATACACCTTCTAATCCACATCTTTACCAGTCCTGTTCCCAGCTCCTGCTCCTTCCTTTGCTATCACTTTGTCAGCCATTGTGCTAAACCTAGCTAACTGGTTGACTGTAACCTCCTTTTGTCTCCCTCTCCCCTCCCCTCAAATGAAGATGAATGCAAGGTCCTGCATCTGAAAAGAAAAAAAGATAACTCCATGCATCAGTACAGACTGAGGGCTGATAGAAGTTCTGTAGAAAAGTACTTGGGATCTTGGTGGACAGGAAGTTGAGCAGGAGTCTGTGGCACACCCTTGAGGCAATAAGGATTGTCTGCACACTGGGTTGTACTAGATAGAATATAACCTACACGGGTATGGAAATTATTATTCACTTCTAAATGGAACATCTGAGACTATCTCTGGAGCATTCCACTCTGTAAGAAATGCATAAACAAACTGGAGCAACTCCAGAGGAGGGCCACAAACTCACAGAGCTTGAGCATATGACATATGGGCAGAGACTATGAAAAGTGTGTTTGTGTGTTCAGCTTGGATGAAAGAAGCTGAAGTTCAGCTGCTGTCCAACAATATGACAGGTGGTTATGTAGAAGACTGAACCAAACTCTTCTCAGAGGTATAAAAACAGCACAAAGGAAATGGTCACAAATTTCCACAATGGAAGTTCCTAAGGAAAAAATTCCTTATCTTGGGATCAGTCCAGTCCTCAAAAGGTTCACAAAAACGTAGTGGGATTTTCATCTTTGGAGATACTCAAAACTTGATTGTGCAAGTCCTGAGCATGTTGTTCTAACTGTGATGCTAGAAAAACTCTGATCTGGGAGTGGTACCAGATAACCTCCAAAGATCCCTTCCAACTTAAACTGTTTGGTAATTCTGATCACATATTTAAATTTCAAGGACTTCTTCAAAGTTAAAGTTCAATTTCCAGCTAGAAAATCTTCATGTTAAGCTTTAGAAAGATGTACAACCATTTTTAACTAAAATTTACTTGCTAGATTACAGACCAGTAGTAATAATATATATATGAAAAAAAGACAGCATTAACTATGTATTCCCAAACTAAGCATATTGAGTATAGTCAGAAAAAAAGACAGCATGGGTCTGCTGTAACCTGACCAAGGTTTTATATATATACACATGCTATATAACATATGAATTTACATGTTTGTACTCAGAATAGCTCAAATAATATTGTGTTAACAAAAAATTAATTACGCCAAGAACATACTGCTTATGAAATTTATAAGTCATTACATTATGAATTGCACTTAAAAGTAATTTTTGTAGTCAAGATTAATAGGCAACATAGCTCTGTAAAGCAAAGCATATTCTTTGAAATGAATCAGGGATAAAATCTGTGAATTTTAAATGAAAAAACATCTGCAGGATCTAAAGTAAAAGAGAAACTTAAAAGTAAGTAAGAAGACAAACACAAGACAAATAGATTGTATTTTTTAAGAATTAATGAACATCGTGCTCTGGGGTAGGGATAAAGATTCCTATTCAAGCATGCAATCCAAATGTATACACTTTTAAGTAAAGTGAGAACTATTTTCAAGCTCTTTCTGTGGTTGAAATGGCAGCATGTGAAAACAGAAGAAAACAATAGAGGGTATCACACTTGTATAAGGCATTATTAACTCTACCAGATGAACTCACTCTTCACTGTGATAGAGTGATTTATTCTTCACTGACTACCTTACAAAAACAAGTACAAGAGGGAAGAAAATAGCTGTTTGATCCAGACACTGAAGATGAATTTTTTTAGCTATTTCTATGCAACACACAAATTCAACTGAAGCCCAAATATGAGTAATGGTGGCATCAAAGAACTCTGTTTTACCCCTCAAATTAAATAGAATCAGAGTGTAATGGTAGAAAGATACAAGTCCCTAAATATACATACACTACTTCTTGAATTAATTTAATATTTTCTATCAGCAATGCATTACGGGAGAAAGCCAAGTCTGATGTCATTTTTCCCTATGTACAAGAAGTTCCAATTCCTGAAGGAATAGCTGCTTTTCTCTCATCTAAACATAATTTACCAGTATTTTCCAAACTGCCTCAGAAAGGGACTAAATAAATTCTACTAAGACACCTAGAGGTGACCATTAGGTAATTCATAGACCAATGACTAAAAAAAGCAGTATGGTTCTAACAAAATGAACAGTAAATATGCAGTGCAAAGGATCAGACTGTTTTGTGTTCTGTGTACATTATCTTTATATTTTCTGAAAAGTATGAATGATAATTTAAGAGAGACTGACAGCACCATAAGGACTGGTGCTCTGATTGTATTGCAGGATTTATCAGATCAAAACTTTTAGCAGATATAAAAGTCTTACTTCTTACAGAAATTAAGTTACTCATGTAGCTTGCCACTTATACAGGTAGAGCCTGACAATCCTGGTAATCAATCAGAGTTGGGTACGTAATAGCCTGGGATTATGAAGTGCATAGATAATTCTCATGTATAACTCTTCAGAAAATTAATAAACCTGTACTGTCAAAGAGAGGAGACTGTCATGGATATCAGTGAAACTACACCTGTTGAAGAAATCCTGAGATGGAAAAAGATGGATTTTTAAATGCATCACACAGATTAAAAAACAAAACAAAAAAACAAAACAAAACAAAACAAAACAAAACAAAACAACACCCCACAAAAACCCAAAAAACCCCACAAAACCCACCAAAAAATCCTGAACTTTTCTTGCGATGTACATATATGGCATTACATTCACAAAGCTCAAAGTCCTAATTTGATCCGTCATAATTTTCAATGCAAAATATTAGCATAAACATCTACATACCAAGGGGACAATAGTCACTACCTAACATTAGACTGATACTTTAAAACAGTAGCAAGCAGATTGTTTAGGCAGAAGATATTTGGGGACATGAACTATATTTTTATTTAGAGAAATTAAAATGAGAGTTTTGTGAGAAGAATTTTCTCTATTTTAATGAAGAGGCCTTAAGGATTTAGGAAATATTCTACTTTTAATTATGGTTTAATTGGTTAAGAAAAATATTCAAACTTATAAAAGTTACATTAATTGAACTTTAAATTGGGGCAGGTTTTAGAGAAGGCCCATTATTAAAGAGCAAGTAGATTAAAAGGGAAAGCACTTGATCAAAACTGATCATGCCACCATAGGCATATGAGTTACCAGCCATCAGTGGTATTACAGTAATTTGCCATGTGCTCTCTTCCAACTGTATCTAATTAGCATTTTATTTCAGTATTCACAGTAAGTTATTATGACATAGCTGAAGTGAAGTGAATACTTTTCACTCTGCAACAGCAAACTAAAAATACACACACAGTAGATTATGGCTCAGGTGAAGTCCTGAAGCTCATTGCTCTGTGGTAACCTCACCATTTTCAGCATGTCCAACATTAACATAAGCCTGGCATGTCTTTCTGCCTCAGCATGTCCTCTTTTTCATTTCTTCCTCCTCCTTCCTTAAACAGAATTTCAGGACTGGGAAGAAGAAAGAGGAAAGAAACCAAAGACTGGCCATATGACCAGGATTTCCAGACACCCTGGTTAGCGGGATCTGGACATGCTTTGTGGAGCTGATCTGTGCAATTGCTAACCATCTGTGTAGTGCGCACGTGCTAGATCGGATTTGCACATATGTAGCAAGTTCAGTGCATGGCACACAGCCCATATTTCCCTCTGAGATTCCCTGGATGTGTGCCCATCCCTTAATTCTGTACACCTCAAACAACTCATTCCATTCTCCTTTCAAGTAGCACACAGAAAGTTAGGAAAGTTGACCGATAAAGTAAAAAAGGTTTTAAAAGAACAGCAGCCATCAAACACGTTTTTAAACTTAATCAATAGCACTGTCAACAACATTAGCTGCAAATTATTTATTGCAAATAGCAGCACCTATTGTATATATACATACAACAGCATGAGAACAAATACCAAACACTCCATCACAATGAGCATTTATGTAACATGGCTCAGGTTCTCAGTGTTATGTCACTAATGTGCCTCTTTCTGTACCCCCTTGAGAGCCTCTGGCTTTGCAGAGTACATCCTGCTAAAGAGCACTTGTGTGGCCCTAGGACATGTGCAGTCTGGCCTCCTGCAGCCTCTGCTCAACTGAGTATGCTGGAGTAAAGCTAAATAACAGAGCCCTCAGCATGGTCGGCAGAGGGGGCAGGCACAAGCATAAAGAATTAATCATGCAAGCCAACTCTAAATTGTACAAATTCTGTCAAGCAAATATCTATAACATATTCTGTCACTGAGACTGTCAAAATGTGCTAAATCCTCAGTTTAAGTGAAAATAGTGCAGATATTCTCAATTACAGCAATTATGGCAATATGCGCCAGCAGAAGATCTTGCCTTATCCTACAAGGATTTTTAAAATTCTATGCCACAAAAAGGCTCAGAACACACACCTTTCTTCTTTGTACTCTTTCTTCTATTCACCAAACTTCATTTTTCTGCACGATAGAAAGTCTCTCATTTTCTGCCCAGGAGGAAAAGCTGCACCTGACCTGCTCTTGGCTGGACTGTCAGTGCAGCATCAACTTTATCACCTCTGGGAAAAAGATTTGTTACTTAACTTGTACCCTAAGGCTCTGCAAATGATCTGTAGCAAGTCATTGTCATTTCTTCTTCTGCTGCTACTTCTGAAGTATTTTCACTATTTGCAATTTTCATCAATTTCTTAATTTATATATATTTTCTGTAATTAACTCAAGTATCTATCACAGCTATATAATTATATATTAAACAAGACCCACATTAATTTGATCATGAATTTCCTGTACCAGAAGAATATTTAAGTGTTTTTTGGCAAAGCTGAAGCAATTAAACTTATTTCACAGTGCACTGTTTCCTACTTCAAAGCAATTTAGGTCAAAATAATAAATAATAGTTTACACCATTTTTCAATGGAACCACAATGGTTAGTTTCAGTAACTTGTTAAACAGCTAGAGAAAAAAAAAAACTCTGAAAGATTTTAAGATAACAAATTCTCCAATGAAAGACAAGCAAAATTTTCCTAGAATCCTGGTTTGAACTACCTATAAATTCAAAGTCAAGAGATCAGCTTATAATCCTCTCTCTGAAACTAACTTTTTATGCCTATAAATAAGAAATTTATTTTCAAGCTCTGCTTTACTACTATCTGAAAAATTGCATATAAAAATTCTTTATTAGTATCATTTACACAGATTAATTAGCAAGTATTAATAGTGGCAGAGGTGCTAATAAAATGGCAGTTTTTTGTGGTCACAGCTGTTCTCAACCTGCCACTATATTGGCATTTTAAAAGGAAAACCTTATTATTGTCCTTTCTTGAATTTTGAGAGTACACAGAAATTAATTAACATCCAAAATGGATTTCTGAACTTCATACATATTTTTAAAAATTCCTAAGGAGAATAGTAATCAGTTATTGCCAATTCAAAATGGGGCCTGTTTCCTCTGAAGCTGGTAAGATCTAGAGTGCCACCACGTCAGAAGTTTGTAACAAGCTACAGATGCAGATGAACAAAAGCAGAAGCAGCTTAACATCACAAATATAATTTTGAGTTTACTGTGGAAGTATAGCAAAATCAGATGTGTTCAGCAAGAATAAGGTCAAGCAAACACACAATTATATGGACAACTTGTGTAATGTCCTTATGGTTAAACCCTCTTCCTTTTATTACATAAATATACTGGTTACTATTCCCACACCTGTCTATACAGAAAGGGCTCAGGTGTATTCCCTCCAAGACAGGGGCAGAGCATGTGGCTCACAGCTGGGTTAAAAGAAAAGCATGCATATGTATGTTGCTGAGCATGGGGAGAAAGGAAATGAAAGTTGATCTGATACAAGGCAAGTATGAAATGAAAGGACATAAAACACATGGAAAGGGTATGGATACGTGAGTATACCAAACAGAAAAAATAGTGCTGTGCATTAAAATGAAGAGTATGGTAATAATAACACTCCCCTACTCACATATATTAGAAAGATTATTTTCTTCAAAAGGAATTACAACTGTCAACAGGTTATAGGATGTTGCTTTTCTTCAACAAAACTGGAATAATTCAAAAAGGGCTCTTTTGTGAATCAACTGAAAAACAGATAAAATAGCTGAACTCAGAGGAAACCCAAACAGAAGATGCACTAACAAGTTAGAAAAAAAAACCTCTCATGTTCCTTATCACTTCATTTTTAGCAAAGTCCGTCTGTACAAGAGCTCTCATTTCTCTGCTAAAGAAGGGTTATAATGATTAGAAGCAATCATACCAGCAGAAATCCCACAATAAATCAGGATGATGATTCAGCATTTTCTCAGCTCACTTGAAGGAGTAGGAATGAATGTTCTAAAGCACTGGGGAGATTAGCATACTTCTACATTGTATTCAACTGCTTTTTGTTTTCTAGATATACTGCCTTTATCCATTGTCCACAGGCAGGACACTATTTTTTTTACAAGTAGCAATGAACACTTCAGTGATCAGACTCTCTGAAAGAAAACTAAAAGCCTACGGTTTAATGTGAAGCAAGAATTGACCTTTAAATCCTATTGTGTTTTATTTTCATAGAAATTGATCAGAATCTATGGAGAAATTAATCATTTTTCATTTCATTGTCCTGCCCAAAGCCTGTGTATCATACACAAATCTGCAAAAAAGCGTGAAAATAAAAAAGCAACTAAATAAAATATTGGCTAAAGGTACGAGGGAATCCACAGGTCCAACTGAGCTTCTTTATCTGTTTTTAAAATGTACATATTCTGGAAATAAAGACTTTCACAGCCTCATATTAAAGAAGTATCTCTACCTGCAGTTCTCCACAACTCAATGGCAACTTCATGTAGGTTTCAAGACAAATACAAATCAACAATGTAAATTTAGAAAAACCAACTATGATAAACTGAACAAATCCTCTACCGGTGTTCACTTTAAAGATATTTCTAGAACAGAAAGTACCATGCATAGATTCCAGAGTCTCTCTTTTAGTTATTTCTAAGTGCCATTTAATGTTAACATTATAAAATATATAAGGAGGTTGAAAGCAGATGAGATGTTAATTGTTTTCAAATGTAAGCTATTTTCTGTTTTGGTGTAAAACTTCAGAATTCTACCTCTGGTTATACTGATAAAAGTACAAACTATGCAAGCAAACATTTGCTAATTGTCTCAATTTCAGAGAATTAAGAGCATTTTAAAAAAAAAATTCCATTGTTTTTTTGAAAATTCACTTTACACAAACAATTTTTGCAAAACACTAATTAACACTAACAAAATTACAGCTCTTTCAAATAAGCTGACATTGTCATTCTGGGGGTGGGGTGGCAGCAAGAATTTTCTATTTAGACATTTCAATTTTTTTTCATGAAATGAAAAAAAAACCCAAAGCCTGTATTTCTTTTTACCCGCAGATTATGTTATATATCTTGTCTGTAGGTGATCATGCAGGTGGGAACATGAGTCAAGCTTGTTGATATTAGTTACACACAGTGTACTATTTACAAAATAAAAGATATTCATTCTCCATCAGCTTCTGTATAGCCATACTCTGAGCCAACCCCACTGCACACTGAAAACACGTAAATCAATGAAGAACTTCTCAGCATATGCAAGTCTCTTCACATTCTGGTACAGAGTCAAGCCAGGTATGAAAATATTCTACTTTATCACATTCCTATATTCTGGTTTGTGGTTCATTGAAGTAATGGCCTTGTACATAAAAAACCCCACATACAACAGCAAGGTGACTGGAGCTTTTATTAGGACAACTTGCAAGGATTTATTATATTTGAGGTATTGGTATAAATTGAGTTTGAGTTTTCACAATTCCTACTGAGTAAATTTGTTACCCTCAAGTAAAAAAAATTCTCAGAGACAAGTGAAATACAATTTATCCAATACAGAGCAATCCATGAGGAAAACAGAATTAAACATCCTGGAATTTTGGCTTTTTATAAAGGATGGTCTACATGGCATACCATATGCTGAGAAAATGCAAAAGAGGAAAGAGGTTTCTACTGGTAAGATCATACCTTCAACCACACAGTCGTAATGTAAACCAGTATTTGGAGTATGCATTGTTATGTCTGACACATACAACTTATCGGTAACTGTGGCATCCTGGATTAGGGTGTAGATTAGGGGTTCTAATCTGTGTTAGCTAGCCAAGTTCTGTGTACCCTTATGCACTCCCCGTGTTCCCTCCCCCTGCCGCAATTCTCTCTGGGTCTCTCACTGTTGGAGCTTCAGCCCGTCACTCCTGTAACCACTCCCCATCCCGTCCAGAGACTTCGGTGTCTGTCATCCTGATCCCGCAACCCCGTTCGCCCCAGAGCCTGGGGTCTGCCCCGTCACGTCCCCATTGGTTGCCGTGGTCCTCATCATCACCATGGTGCCTGTCCCCATTGGGCAGGAGGGCTTCTGCTCTCCTCGTCCCACCTCCGATAAAATGCCACGCCTCCTGAAACTCAGGGCCATTTCCCCCACACGGGTGCTGGAGGCAGGTCGCGACCTCTCCACCGGAGCTCTCCGCTGCCATTAAAGACTTTCAGCCTCCATCATGGGTGAATTGGACTTTCCTTCGCCTCTTTGCCAAAGTCCCTCGCTCAGCGGCAGTCGAAGCTGCGGCCAGTCCCGCCCAGCCTGCAGAATGGAGCTGCATCCGGGAAAAGCGGCAAACCTGAGTCCAGTGGAGAGGCGGTGCCACTCCAGACACTGGAGCTGCGCGGGGCCGGGGAAAAGAACGGAACGCCACAGTAACTCCATGCATCTGAACTCTGACATAGTATAAAATAAAATTATCAACAGGGATTTAATATCTATTTTTACAAAAGGCAAGTGTTATTGGGGGGAAGTCAGCTACAAGGAAGATAAAAAGGATGTGAAACAGGATGGGACACAACTGTTCTTTTCCTAAGAGAAGTTAAAAACAAAGTGCTCAAATTAATTGGTCAAGAAGTAAATTAAAAAATAAAAGAGATACCTAAGACTGACCAGTGACTGGACTCAATGGTACAGAGCTGTGCCAGTGGAGGTTTAGGTTGGATATCAGGAAAAGATTCTTTACCAGCTGCATTCCAGTGCCGGCTGGGCACTGCAACAGGCTCCCTGGGCCAGTGGTCACAGCCTCAACCATGTGGTGTGACCCTTGGGGTGCTCTGTGCAGGGCCAGGAGTTGGTTTTTGATGATCCTTCTGAGGCCCTTCCAACTCAGGATATTCCATGGTTCTGTGATTCTATGGAAGAATCCAAACTGAAAAAAAATGTATATTGTTAGCACCGTTGTTAAAGATAAGCTACTCTTGAGATCAGTGTTCAATTTTTCTGATTTTTACTAAGCAAACAGTCAAACTCTTACCTGACTATACAAGTAATAACTTGTACACAGCCAGTTCTGAAAATTTATGCTAGCTACCCCCCTATTAAAAAAATTAAGAAGAAACAATAAACCATTTTAAAAATGCGCAACAGAAGGTAAGGAGAAAAGACACTACCCACTTACTCCCCTCCTTTCAAACTCCTTACTGATCTTACCTTCTTTTTCTCTTCCCTCCTTATACACATCCTGATGGCTCTTCCCCCTTTCCTTCAGTGCTTCAGAGCACACAGTATTTGCTTCTCAACTGAAACCGCTATTCTCATTTTCTCCTCCATTTTCTAGCTGCTGGCATTTTTCTTTTCCTTTTCCCTGTCCTATTAATGTCCAGGTGTTTCTTTAAGCTCACCAAGTTCTACTACACACAAACCCTTCAACTAATAACACTTTGCTGCTATCCTGAAGGAAGGCTGTATCAGTATTTCATTCACAAGAATCAGCTGCTTATGTCAAACTGACTATATAAAGAGTCCCCTGACACATTTAAAATATCCCCATTTTTAAGAAAATCAGAAATCAAATATAAACATAATTTACATCACTCATAATAAAAATGGCAGCAACAAAGTAGGGTGATTTCACAGGGAGTGAGGAGGAAAAGGTGAGTGGGAAATGCACTATAAAGTGAGAAGTCCTTTTTTTCTGCAGTTTGCTGCTGAATTTTTTTTTCTTTCTTTGAGTTATTATTTCCAGACAGGTTCCAGAAATACAACAGTATACACAGAGAGAAAACTTTTGACTCATCTTTTTCTGTTAATTCCATTTCTCCTTCTTTAAAATGACTAAATGTTCATTTGCAGATAAGAGTGGAAATGAAGGACAAATGGGAAGTCTCCTTTCAAAGAGAAGAAACCTAATTTCAGGCAAATATAGACAGTATAGGGTACAATAGGAATGAGAAAAAAACCAAAAAACCCCAATATTAGAAAAAAGGAGGCACTGTCTTTAGAGAATTGAGAAAATGGGCACAAAACACAAAGATAATTCTCATCCCAGATCCATTTACTATTGTACAAAAATCTGAAATATCCCACCTTTAAATAATCACACCACATTTCAATTTACAACTTGGCCAGACTAAATGAAATCCTTGAACAAGTAAAGGCTGTTCAGTGGTTGTAGCAATGACTGAAACACACCCTGTCACATAGGTCCAGTGATACTTCCTCACTTCCCATCTCAATCTCCCACATTTCAACTGTTTCTGTTGCTGCCTCTCCCTCTGACTTACAGCATTTTAAGTCCTGCATCCTTCCATACTACACGAGTTACTGGCTTCCATCGATAAAGTCAAAAATTACATTTTGGCATAATTTAAATAGGTGTTATGTAATCCAGTTCCAGAAGTTAAATGAGAGTAGAGTAGAAAGCATTAAAAAAAAAAAAAATAATTTTATGTACTTATTTATATGGGTAAATAGCTCTGTAACTACCACGCAAATCTGCAGTCAGTAATGAGATGGTTGTGGAAACATGAAGTTGTTTTTGGAAAGACTTTAATGTGGACTATCAAATAGGATATGCAATATAGTATTCATCTAAGTACATCTCAGACAAGGGAAAAGAATAACTTTAGAGCTGTGAAAGAAAATAGTTCCTTTCATTTGGCTGCTAGCAGTATCCTGAGTATGTGTATTCTTTTCAAAGCAAGTAATTGGCTAGTTTAGGGAAAAAAGCAGCTGTTTACTTTGACCTGGAAGATGGAACCATCTGGAATTAATAGGGAATACCTCCTTCTCCAAAAATACCTGCTAAGACTATGTACACATAAGCTTCCAACATAGCTGGGGCAAAGACCAGTATGCCCACAGCAGAGGGAATAAGGAGTGCAGTGGCAAGTTGCGCAAAAGCAATCAGGCTTCAGAGAAGATGAAAAAAAAGATATTTTCCCAGGGATCAGACAGGATCATCTATAATTTGCTGCAACCCAGGAAGCCTCCAAAAGTCACTGAGATAAGACCAAGACTGAAAGTAAAACCCATGAAGACACAGGTGGTGAGGGGAAGATGTGCTGTGTTCTGTTTCACCCAGCTGATGCATTTCTCTCTGATTTACTTATCTTGTTCCAAAAATAGGTTTTCATCAGAATAAGAAATATGTTTTGAAGACCTTTTTGCATATACCCAGTTTAAGGATGATGACAAGCAGAACAATACCAGAGTAATGATCAACCCAAGAGTCCCATCAGAAAAAGAAAACATGTTGTGTGTTCAGCATTTACATTGCTCAGGAAGTTATTAGTCCTGAGCTATTAGAAACTGCATGATATTTCACTATGAAATTTAAACTTTGCAGTTTATTCTACTACCTTATATTTTAACAAAGTGCAAAGAATAATGTTATTAGAAACCCTTAGACCATAATTTTTGTTTGTTTTGCCTTTACAGTCAAGTTTCCCAATTTAGCATGCTCCCAAAGCAACAGTCAGACAGAACTTTGACAAGGCCCATCACAAGATTAGGTATCTTGTGATACATCTCCTTGTGGCTAGATATTAGACATTCATGTTAGCTTCCACATGCAAAACACTATGTAAAAGCATGCTTAAGAACAAAATAATATTGGTATTTTAGAACTTTAGGATACAGATTTTACCACACAGTAGGAGTGGTTAGCATATTACATAGCATATTACATAGGTGCACTGTTAGAAAACAGTCTGTGTCGGCCTTGAGTAATAGAGAGGCTTCGTGCTTTGATATTTCTATTCTTCTTCATGCTTCATAATACTGTGGAATAGGTAAAGGATTCAGAGTTAATCCCCAAAAATAGTTCCACCAAAAAGCATGCACTGCTGTTTGGATGGCTGTAGCTATTTTATCATTCCCAAGGAGGGCATAAAAATACACGTGTACTTTCAAAACAGAGATACAGTAAACCAGACTGACTGGTATGCCTGTATGCTTACATAAAAATATTCTTCATCTTCAGGTCCTAACTTAACATTTTTTAAAGCCAGCTCTCACTTTAAAAAACTCCAGATCACCAAATGTTTTGACAGGACCAGGAAGTGAGTCCTGGTGAACAAGCTGAACATGAGGCAACAATGTGCAGTTGAGGCAAAGAAGGTAAATGTTATCCCAGGCAGAAGGTGGAAGCCTATAATCCCTCCTTTCTAGGGAGGCCACCCCTGGAGTGCTGGGTCCTGTTCTGGACTCCTCAGTGCAAGGATGACATGGGACATACTGGAGAGTGTCCAGCAAAGGGCCACAAGGATGAAAGGATGGAAATGTCTCTTGTATGAGGAAAGGCTAAGAAAGTCAAGCGTGTTAAGTCTTGAGAAGAAAGGGCTCAAGGGGATGTCATTAGTGCATGTAAATACCAGAAATGAGGGTGCAAAGATGACAGAGTCAGACACTTTCCTGTGGTGCCAGGATCGGAAGCAATGGGCACAAACTGAAATGCAGGAGCCTGTGTCTGAACATCAAGAAGCACTTTGTTACTGTGAGGATCTAGCACTGTCACAAATTTCCCAGAGTGGCTATGAACTTTCCCTCCCTGGAAGACATTTAAAGGCCATCTGGATATGGCCCTGGGCATTAGAAGTCCCTGCATGAACAAGGGGTTGGACCAGATGACCTCAAGAGGACCCTTTCAATCTTACCTGCTCTGTGATTCTGTGATACATGGAGGATTCTTTCCCTACATAGTGTTTATCACTTGCAGGACTGTGCTTAACACTTCTAATTGCAGTTTGGAACTTATTTCTTGGAAACACCCTTTCTAGGGGCAAATTTTTAAGAACAGCTACAGCAACGAGCTATGTGTTTGTCATTTTAGGCCATGTCTATTAGAAAGTAATTTCTCTACAGGTGAAATTTGCTCTTTAGCCACCAGAATTTTCTCACTGAATGTCTCTACTGAGCTCCTTTTCCCTGGTAGGGCTTTGTTCAAAGGTTGCCAAATGTAAGATTTCAGAGTTCAGATATTAAGAGACCTTTGCTGACTGCTGAATGTCACTGGAAATCTATGTGTACATAAATCCTGAATTAAAAGATACACTGCTCTTATTTTATATATGGGAGCAAAAGAGGAGCAAGTGACGGACTTTAAACCTATTTCAATGAAAGAGAGGCAAAGAAAAGAAAGATAAATGACATACAGAGAAGGTGAACATGATGTAGGAAATTAATGATGGATCTGCAAGGAAAAGCAATGCACTTCTGTTTTGGTTCAGTCTCAAAGGAAAAGCTTACTTCTTCATTTGTGGAAGAGAAATATGCAGAAAAGGTCAAATTGCAAGATCCAATTTTTAAACCAGTAAGATACTTTCATAAGTGTACCCCATGCAGGAAGAGTGAAATCTTCACTGGTACCACACAGTGATTAAGAACCTAGCAGCTCCTTTCCTTCCAGTTGGTCTCCAACTCAGCCCATGCACACACTTGCTCAAATGCTATAGAACAAATCAGCCACATGGTAGTTCCCATTTTAAAAGGAAACAAGCATGAAAGCTTGCAAGGCCTACAGATATTATCAATAATTTGATAATCACTTTGATAAGAAACCAGATACAGACATGCTTTACAGATTGAAATCCCTTCCCTCTATCTACTACCATGCTTAAAAACTTTTTAGATTTTTAAAAAGCCAAGTATGACTGTGGAAGAGACTCTTAGTGCCAAACCTATGTCAAAGGTGCCTCAGAAAAATGTATATCTTAATTGGCAAAAACAATTTGGAAGTGCTCTGGACTGAACCTCTCTATCAAAACACTTGTTTTCACTTATTTTCAAGAGTTATCAAAACTCTTATTTTCAATAAGACAGTAGTCATTTTGGAATATAATTATGCAATGAATATCTATTAAGGCCTTTAAATAACATATGTTGAGTTTTAACTAATACATGTTTTGTTACAGCTATATGTATCACAAACATAGCTGTATTTTCCCCAAGTAAATTTATGCCTACTCAAAAGTATCATGTGTTTACAACTTCCATTTTCCAATGCAAGAAAAATACACATTTTCTACTTTTTTTTTTCTCTGAAAAATAAATATTGCTGTCATTCAACAACATGAGGTACCACTGCAGCAGATTAGGTGGCAGGAAAGGGGTATCAATGAAACCACAAGACAGGTCCTTTAAGGTGGAGCCTTCCTCATGTTCTAAACTATGTCCTTCAGGCTCACCCAGGAAATCAGCTTCAGCTGCATGAGATGCTGTATCCTTGAGTGGGAGAGCCAGTGGTAAAAAAATACAGCATTTGGCAGTCTTCCTTTAGACTTACTCATATGGACTAAAATCAGAGGCACTTACTTTTTAAAATAAAATTAATTGCACACTAAGCCCATATTTAAGATCAGTGGGGGTTTCCTCATATTCTCATTTTTAAAAGGAAGTTTAATGTCTTTCTACGGAAGTTGTTTAAGTGGTATCTTAATTTGTGTATGGAATCTCTTAGTTCTCAATATCCCCTTTTTCTTCTTGTAGCCTCTTAAGAAATTATTCCAAATTAAGGAGTGAAACTGTGGAAAAAATATTATAACTTCTGAAGGGAATATCCCTGGATGCAAGTTCCACTGTAGTAAAAGCCAAGATATATTTCTTTTAAATGTAGAGTCCATTTCTACTGGTATAGATAGTTATGTTAACTAGAACACTATTTTGCCAGCTTTAATCACATTGAAAATCTCTCAGTACCTGATACTTTACTTTAAAAGCTAGATGCAGGGGACAATGAAAAGTCTCATGTGTTTGAAAAAAAAAAAAATTAAATGCTTTGAAAATAATTATTTTTGTACAGTGGTTCAGCACCAGAATTTCTAACACTAGTTCTACAAGCAGTTCACTGCATCCTAAAGGGCACTTCAAAACCTTTCCAAAACTCCCACTGAAACTGTGCTCCATCTTTTGCTTACTCCCTCTACCTCAACTCATAACTGAAGAGCAATGCCATCACTAGAAGATTAAGTTTTTAGGGACTGGAAGAAAGAAAAGGGAAGAAAGTAAAAAAAAAATCTTAAAGCACTATGGATTTTTTTTTTGTTGTTTTCTTTTAAACTCAGAATTTCTGAGTACTTAAGGAATAATAACTGTGAGGGTAACAATCACTGCTTCTACAACACTCACATGTGTGTGGAAAAAATAAAGACATGGCTTTTTCTCCAGTTATTAGTATTTTCAGCTAGAATGAAAAAATATTCTGCATGTAAGTAGCCAGGTTTCTTCAGGGGTTTCTGGAGAAATGAGGATCACTGACGTGGCATTTTTTCCCATCTAAATACAAGCATTGCTGGGAGTTCACAGCAGAATAAAGAGCATGTCCATCAATGTACTTCCAAAAAATGTTTTACTAAGACTGCAGAAAAGGACCCCATACGTTGCTTTAGCTACACAGCAGAAACATGTCAGCCTGTGGGAGCAGGCCAGGGAGCCATCAACATGTTTTCCTTGCTGACACTAGCACACAGCCAATCCTGTGTTCAAAATTACCTGTACATGGGCAGTGCTCTCCAAATATTTATACGGAGCCTTGAGACATACCTACCAACCAGCCGGCAAAACGTCAGTCAGCAGCTGAAGAGATCTCTTGTGCTGACAAAAAGATAAGGAAAACAAAAAATCCCAGAGCAGCCCATCAGGTACCAAATTAAAGGGGGCAACAAGCAGGTATCATTCCTTCCAAAGGTTAAACCTGCTGATGGCTTAGTTTAAGCACTGAGATCAAACAGATAATGAGGTTTTGAAGTCCTATTCAAACCCAGTGAAAATACACAACTTATGGAACAAATTATCTAAATCAGTTTGAAAACCCATACAGAATGTCTTCATAGCTTGTATGCTTCATGTGAAGATGCAAAGCATTAGGAACAAGCAAATGAGGCCTTAGAATGACAGGTGAGCACTTGCCAATTAACTTATTTGACTGATAACAGCTGATAGGCTGCTCTCTTTCCCATATCACTAGGTCAAGTTTTGTGTGAGATTTAACCACCTTGACAGACCAGCAAATCTTGTATCTTAATGCACTCCAAGACACTTGCATTTAACACAGCCCTTCGGCTTCCATGGAGTAGACCATCTCTAGGCCTACCCCCACCCCTGTGCAGTCCCTTTTGTTCAAAAGGATCAAAATTAAGGCAGCTGACAGAAATGGGTAAAGATCATCTTTGCGACCCTACAGTCAACCAAAACAATTATAACCACACTGCTTCTAAGTAGAGCCTGTTTTCACCACATCTTTGCAGGTTTTGTCCAAGGTAGGGCTTTTACCTCATCACAGTTCTGTCAGTTTAAGGCAACACCCTCACAGCCCCTCAAAGGGTCTCTCACCTTTCGCCTGAACTTCTCCTAGACTGCCTTAAGTTTATCTCATTTGTTTGAGATTCCACAAATCCTCTCACAGCTTTACTTCTCTTTGTCCCCAAAGGGTTTTCAAATGTTTGAAAATACAGCAAAATATCTCTCCGATTCTGTCCTCTGACTCCTCTCCCTCTCCTCACACACTGTGACGCCGAGGCTCCGCGACCTCCCCTTAAAGGAGAGGCTGCACAGAGGAGCGAATTTTCCAGCTTTACAGGGCAGCAGGAAAATGGCGATGCCGGACTTCCTCAGAGCCCCGTCCACGCAGCATGTTGTGCAGCCTGTCCTAGGCCACACGCAGGGCTTGTCCCCACGGCAGCAGCTCACAGCAGCGGGACACAACAGCTGCTTCCCAAGTCTCTGCTACAACTTTGTCAGCAGAAAGTGAAATAAGGAGCTGGGGTTTGTACAGAAGTACTCCGAAGCTGCTCACAGGGCTGTCTGCCAGCCACTCCGCTGTGGTAAGGGTGAAGGGAAACATTCTGGAAGGGAGTAGCTATCCCTGAGGTTCCCTGTCTTTCCCACTTGACCACTAAACTTACCTCCTACTCCTCTTCACCTCAAGCAGCTGCACAACAGAAAGCAGAGCAGGGCTGCGAGAAGCAGCTGCCTAACTTGTATTGGAGCTCCAGCCCCGCTTCTTCTCCAAGAGTCTGCCGTGGTGGTGAGGGCGAGGGAAGCCAGAGGCATGGTTCCATACCACAGATGAGGGTCTGCCGGGGACCACAGGCATGGAAGGAGGCGCAGGGCTCCGGAGCAGGCAGGGGAGATGGCCGGCAGGCAGGGGAGATGGTCGGCAGGACCTCCTGTGAGGCAAGACAACGACCATTCCTGCATCTGGCAGACCCTTGCTTAAGTGTAAGAAGCTTCAACAGTCCTTGAAGGCAGGTCTGGTCTGCCAAAACGGGGAAATGTGAAGAAAGATTTAAAAAGTCAGCGGCATGTGACATTCCTGAGGAGTTCTTGGAAATCCAAATGGTAATTTTTAATGCATGGAGTTGGCAGTGTGACTGGTTGCAGGTTTACAGTGCTTGCATAGCTTTCGCAGGTGATTTGTGCTTCATGCTTTCCAATAATAAAGACCATATTTCATGGATCTGCAGTGAAAAGGTGCATTCTTCTCCATGTCTCTGATGCCATGTAGCAGTAGCAGCTCTTCAGTGCATATTTTAGTTTGCTGCAACTTCACCTCAATGTTGGTTTATGTATTATATGAGAGGCTACAACTCTTTATAACACTGGAACAAAAGCAAGGAAGCATTTCCTACTAGGACCCCAATTTCAGGAGGCCTTAATTAACACACATGCATTCTTGTTGCAGTCAAACCCTGCACATCCTACCCCTGCCCATGAACCCTAATGTGTTTAGAGCATGCTGTTCATCTGACAATGTATCCTACTGCCTCCTACACAGGGAATCCAAGGCACTTCGCAGAACATCACTGGAATCATAGAATCTTGTCCTGAGATGGGCTAAGTAGGAAGGCATCTTAAAGATCATCTAGTTCCAACCCCTCCTGGCATGGGCAGGGACACTTTTCACTAGAGCAGGTTGCTCAAAGCCTTGTCCAAACTGGCCTCGAATACCTCCAGCGATGGGACATCTACATCTTCTCTGGACAACCTGTTCCTGTGCCTCACCTCTCTCACAGTATAAAATTTCATCTTGATATCTAATCTAAACCTACTGTCTTGCAGTTTTGACATTCTACCTTGACCTGTCACTATGTGCCCTTGTAAATATTCTCTCTCCATTTTTGTTGTAGGATCCTTTCAGGTACTGGAAGGCCTCGGTTAGGTCACCTCAAGGCCTTCTCTGTTCCAGGCTGAACAATTTAAATTTTCTCAGCCTTTCCTCATAGCAGAGGTGCTCCATTCCTATGATCATCTTGGTGACCTCCTCTGGACTCTCTCCAACAGGCCCACGTCTTTACCCCAGTGCTGGATGCAGCACGCAAGATGGGGTCTCACAAGAAGGATGCTTTCACACTCTAGAAAAATATGTCTTCATTCAGTAAAGAGCATTGAATATTCAGAAGGATCCATTGGCAGCTCTGGATTTTAGAGAGTACCTTAGATTTAGTTTTCCATTATAAAGATCTTGATTCAAAGCTTTGTTAAGTTCATTACAATCTTTTTTTCTAGCAGGCACAGGATTAGTTTAGCTCTTAATTTAGCTGACTGACCACCCTGATGTCAGGTCACAGATCCAATTTAATTCTGACTTTCTCTTTCCCTACTTAATGCCCTCATTTGTAAATATTTCCAGCAGTCAGGAGTTAGACATTCCTCTTTGTGGTGAGCTGATGTAGGCTGTATGCCAGGGTCCCACCAAGCAGCTCTGGCACTCCTCCTCCTCAAGCGGACAGGGGAGAGAGAAAATAGAACAAAAGACTCAGAGGTCAAGATAAGGACAGAAGATCACTCTACAGTTACCATCACACAAAAATGGACTCAACTTGGGAACATTAAAATAATTTATTACCAATTGTTCTGTTTTAACCCCAGCTGGCTGCTAAGACCCACAGTAACTTGTTCACTCCCCATCTGTAGAATGGGGGGAAAAATCGGTAGGGTAAATATCTTATACATCCAAGAGATGCTCAGATAAACAATGTGAACAAATTTCACTTAGAAATGCCACTTTGACTATTCATATAATGGGCAGTTTACCAGGGTTTACTTAGAATTCAAATCAGATACCAAATTCAGGTAATATATAGTGATAATTAATTAAGTATGCAGCTTGACTCACACAGGACTCTTTTGGTTTAATTGTTGAACCATAGCTCTGTCCATTTTTTTCATTGTATGGGAAAAACAACGACAATTTTAATCACAAAAGCTAGAAACCATTGCCACAAAATACCAGTTGCAAAAGCACTAAGAGAGAGAAAGTAATCTTTCTTGAAGTCAGTTACTTTTTGAAAATTAGTAAAGCGAATTTCTAGCATTAGTATCTTGCTTTTGATATGTTTAATGAATTGTCATTTTCTGTTGTTTTTACTTTGATTTCCATCTGCAAAGAGTAACAGGTATCAAATAAATGAACAGTGGTCTCTTTGGTGAGCCTTTATGTTCAGTGCATCATAGCTCTTACAAATGAACAATATTAATCAATATTAGGAGGGAATGAAGCAAAGGAGTAACTGCGTCTTGCAGGAAGACCTGCAGGGTTTATATCTTGGGTTATTACATCTAGGCAGGATGCACAAGGTCAAAGCATTCAAAGAGGGAATGTGACATTTTAGTTGCACAGTGTCTAAAGGCCATTTGTGTTGTGCTGCTGGTTTTTATATATGTCCTAATCAGTAAAGTCAGTATAATTTTATACCATTTGTTCACTGAGTAACATTTGACTTACTACCCTGGTCTTTCTGCCACACATTGGTGTAATTTTTCATTGCAAAAGAATGATGGAGGTCATATCAGCCAGGTGCAGATAGTATTTTCATTTTTTAAGGTGTGAAGCAAGTAGCCCAGTATTAGGAAGCAAGATGTTCTGTGTAAAAGGCCATTGGATACTTAAAACAACTTCTGAGTTTCCCTTTCATCTCTGGCACTCATATTTGAATTGCTTTGGTGATGTAAGGCCATAAAAGTGGCCTGGTAGGAAGGTGACAAATACTGAATAGGAGAAACTATCTGCTGAAAAAATGCTAACATCTTTGAAAAGTGAAGCTGGTCACTTTCAAGTGCAGCCAGGGTATGTAGAAGCCAGGGATACCATGGATAAGCACAAACCCAAGGGACTTCAATGGCAATTTAGGATCTGTTAATGTGAAAAACCACCTAGCTATGAAAGAACAAAAACCACCCTCATCTAATGGCTGTTACAGGCAAAAAAAAAAAAAAAAAAAAATCAAAATTAGTGGTGGCTCAAAGTAGGATAGCCTTCATTATCTCAGTGTTACAAAAAGGACCTATTTTTTATTCAAAATGGAGCCTCTTGGTCTCTGAGAACTTCACAGTTGACTCCCACATGAACTTTCTATCAGCTTTTGAGCTGTCGCTGGGAACACCTGCCTGACTCCAGGCTCTATAACATGGACCAGTTTTGAAAGGAGATTGTTACCATGTTGGTTCAGTCTGTCCTCCCCTTTTTTGAGGTGTCTTGATCCCTCTGGGATCCTTCTGCCCTCTTTTGGATAGTGTGGCCCCTTCTGAAATCCATCCAATTCACTTCCTGCTGATGTTATACAGATATTCTTATAGGTAACCTATTATATCTGCTGTTACACTGCTGGTATGTTTGCTCCACTAATGCTAAGCTGTAATAACCTGTAGTAGTGTTTGATTATTGCTGTTACTGGTAATACTGCAATATTGATTGATAACATATTATTGATTGATACTAATTATTGATTGTTGACAGCATTTTAATAGCTTGTATATATATTTATTGATATTCATTTATTAATTACATGGATTTCATTAATAACATGCATTTCCTAGTAGCAATGTGTGTGGTACTTGGGGCAATTTGTAATAAAGTAGAGAAATTTAGAGGATAATGCTTTCATGTTGTTACAGGAACTTATGAACCTATGGTTGCAACTACACACCCAAAGGCCAGGTAACCCTTTAAGTTGACATGCTTGGAAAAATCACTTCATGTCCTATGGTCCTTCCCTCTTTCTATTAAATTGTTCAAGATAAAACTCTGTAGACCTTCAAATTTATGTCCAAGTCTTCCTTCCTTCCTTCCTTTCTGTACCATGGGAAAGGGAAGAAAATTTTCATTGTGCCATCTATAGAGAAGAAAAAGTAGAGGATAGTTTTAATACAAGACCTTGTAATTTACATTTTTTCCCTTTCCTTTGCAGAGGAAAAAAACAATATTTCACATGGAGAGGCTTCAGATGTCTCTCTTCTGAAACAGAAATGTGTACTGACATTTTTCTGTCTACCATAAAAATATTAGTCAAGTAGAATGACCTACTACATATAATATTTTCGTTTCCCAAGAGAGAAAACAGAGAAACAAATACTCTTTTAAATATTGATAAAACCCAAAGAACAATATTTACTGTAAAGAAGAAAATATTCCTACGGTAACAGTGGAATAGAATGAGATCATGCAATTACGTTTATACATGCAAGTAATGTGTAAAGTCCTTCTCTCCTGGCCAAAGATTGTTTTTCTGCTAGTTTAATTCTAATGGCATTGATCAGATTATTTCTTTTGAAAGAAATATGACTGCTAATGATCTATCAGAATAACAGTATTCAAAGGTCATATAATTATCATATGTTAAGAGAGGGTATGGGTTTTTTTTAATATCTTGCATCTTCATTAAGCATTGAAGATAATTAATTTTATTATTCAGAAACCTCTTTCCTACATATGTTTACTTAAGTTTTCTTCTGCTCAAATCAGTCTAATAAAAATAATGGAGCTGGTGATGTTTTACCTCTTCATTTGTCTCAAGTTTCAGGAATTGTGTGGTCCAGAAGACAGTGCGCTAGCTGGTGAGAAGTTTACACTTGGGTTTTTTTAAGGACTTGTTGCAGTAAATTTTCTTGTTGTTTCCCCTCTTTCAATTGTCTGATATTTCAAGCAGTTTAGGGCAGATGCATTCTATTGTGTTTCTGTAATCCCTGGCACAATTAGGATTTCATGTTATTTTATATATGTAAGAGAATTTTAAAGTTAAAAAATGCAAGTTGAGGCAAGCTATTATATATTTTAAACGTGATTATGGCATTCTAGTGTAAAAGCTCATGTGGGTATGAGATGAATACATTGTATGAACCATTAGCTCTTCTCCATGGATTCAGTACACACCTACAGAATTCAGAACTACACCTACAGTGAGTTTGTGTGAAAAGTACAGAATCAAAAAAGCTGTAGAGCAAAGACTGGGATTCACAGGACATGATAAAACTTTGTCCATCTTGAGAAGCAGAGAGACCTTGAAAACAATTGGAATTAACTTACCACAGAAAGTTTTAAATGGTATTAAGTATGTATAACCAGTGTGAGAAAAGTTCTTTCCTTTTGATTACCGTAATAGATTTAGTACTTTGTTTTTCATTAACATTTTGCTGTAAAGAGTTTCTTTATTGCATTAAGGAATGTAACCTTAAAGGCTAATTTTAGCTAAGGCAGGCTTTCCTCCCAAGGCTCTATTGACAAATGGTTCTTCTGGAGGGCAGTTCAGAGCCTACTTCATGTGCTTTGAATTAGTTTACCAAAGGAACCTTTCTCTGTCCATTGACTCAGCCCTGGAAAAATAAGTTAGATCTCTGCAATGTAAGCTTAGTCTTCAGTGAATACATGGAAAACCCTGTTAGCATTCAGACTATGATTCAGAATAACTCTTTTTAGGTCACATTATTTATGAAAAATTTTATTTAGTTTTCACAGCTTGATAACAGAGTAAGATGTGCTCTTGGAATCAGACATCTCCCACCCCCTGCAAGTGTTATGCAGATCTTACAGACACTAATATTGGGCCTCAGATCTTTGTGCCATCTGCTTTAGTATCCGTTTTTCAGGAGTCTGAAACACATCAACAGTATTTGATTGCTTTCTGCTGTGCAGTTGCAGTGGTCCTGATAGCAAGCAGTAAATGCCATTTCCTTATCATAATCTTTTCCCTGACACTCCATTCACAAAAAGCTATCTAGAAGGAGTTTCTTGGAATCATAACCAGATTTATTTGGGACACCTTGTAAGAAGGGAAAAGACACTGAAAGTCATGTATTATTCTAATTTTGTATGACTACCTCACCTAGGAAAATCTTCAAAATAAAACAATGGCATACATAACAATGGCCTTACCCTGTGGCAAGAGATATTTCATATCTGAGAGTACCTTGTCCAGGAAGCTGTTCAAGATAAAGCAGTAATATCCATTGCAATTATATAATTATGTTCCTTTGATTTTAATCACTTGGATCTACTAATGAGACTCAGGACACATTCAAACACTTGGTTGGGCATGTACTTCTAATGACTGCAAGTCTTGGATTGACACCACATGCATGAAAATCTCTTCATATATGTTGTGGTAATATACATGTGGCACCTGTGAATATAGGAATGGCACAATTCCTTACATATAAACTGGAGAATTTATTAATATGAGGGTTTTCAGTTCTTTCTTTCATTCACAGTACATGAAGTGACTCAGACATAAAATTGGGATTCAAAAAATATTTTCACTGTGGAGAGAGCTTTAAGGTACCAAGTTAACTTGCTTCAAGCTGTACATGGAACTGGGATATTGATTCCCATCTTCAGGCAACAGATGATGTCATAACACAAATCATACAATTTCATTTTCAGAAGAGCATAAGATACCTGTTGTTCTACAGTAAAGTCTTTTCTTCTAGAATCCTGTCAGAAATGCTGTGATATCTGTTAGAGAGCAGATGTGAAGAGATAAGCTCTCTTTTTCTTCTGTAACCTTTCTGGTGCACATTTGAACACTACCGTCACCTATGACTAGAATTATTTTGCACTATCACAATACAGATGAATTTTAGAGCAACTGAAAATGCAAGAAAAAATGAAACAAAAATGGACAAATACAGTAAAGCAAATTAAAGAATAATATTTTGCACCTGATCCCAAAATTTTGTGAAGACATTTTGCCTACATGTATAAGTGAATCACAGAATTTTTACTGTTATCTTGCTTAATATTTTTCCATCCATTGTAAGATTGCTTCCAGGCTTTGTCCTTAGCTACAACTGGGACATTAATCTAATAATATTTAATATGGTCAGGCTAATTGATACAGTAACTATTACCTTGATTAAACAACTTAGTTTTTGTGTGCCTGCTTTGCAAGATAAACATTCCTGATGCAACCCACTCTTCATTTCTTTTTGCTGGATTTTCCAACTCTGAAGTTATTTGCAGCCTCTAATTTAGGCAACCACTAACCAGGCAGAAGTGCATTTACACGTTGAACCTAGGTTGATCAATGCACATGACATGTCAATTGAGTTTATACTGTGGATGTAACTTCAACATTTATGTGCATTTCTCCTCCTTTTGTCACTAGCTAAATTTAGATGCTAGGTTTCACTGCAGGATAAACGAAGGAACAACAACCCATTGTAAAATATCCATTCATAAAGTCAACCCAAAACGGAATTGCACTTCAGTAACCTGACTACATGGATAGCAACACAGCTGTTGGATCATAACTGTACATGTTTTGCAGCAGGAGAAATCCCCAGTTTGCCTAATACGTATTTAAAAATAAAGGTATCATTTAAAAAGTTTTCAAGACTCTATCTACAGGGTTTTTTTTAGTGAAGCATTGTTTTTATGCTCTGTAAGTGGAATTCAAATCAAATGCTAAATATTCAGTGAATCAGTACCAGTGATAGAGTGGCTGTTATTTTCTCCAGTTATACTCACCTGTCCAACAGAAAAAAAATCTGCTGTATTGCTTTGTGTACACTCACAGCCATTCCTCATCTCTTTAAACTTTTTTTCCTTCAATAAAGGTAATATTCATCAGCAAAAATGGTCAAAGTAATTCCATTTGTGCTAGTTTGTATTACATTTTAAAATTATGTGTTGAGATGTAGGTAGCAACAGCACTGACTGGAAAGCAGTGTTAAATACCTGCCAAAAATTTACTTTTACATTACTTTCAGTGGAAGTGAAGCTTGAGAATTGTCCATATATTTATTTTTGTGAGAGAAAGAATTGGTTAGAATACAACCAAACCATTGGAAGCTATTCTGAGCTGACAGTGTTTTCAAGCTGCTTAATAAAGCAGCATAGAATGAGGTGCGGCATTAAGGACATTTTCAAGTATTTTCATTTCAGTATTTTCTTAGTGGGTCCTTTTGGACTTTAAGAAGAGTTTCTATTTGTATGAGCCAGTAACTACAATGTGCATTAGAATTTCTTGCATATCTTTTTATTTTCTGCAGAATTTGTTTGCTCTGCAGATATCAATGACATTTAAATTTAGAATCATCAGACTTTATATCTACAGCTTACAATTAAACAAATTATATAATGGAGATATGTCTCAAAAATAAATCACATAAGAGAATGAATAAATTAAGTCATCCTCCTTAGCTTTTTGCCACCTGCTTCTTCTTGGGGCTGTGTTGTTGCACTGTATGGTGTTTTGTCTGGTATTTCCTCTTGCAGCTCTCTGGTAGCTGCATACAGCCAGACCATGTCATCCAAGTCTTTTAATGACTTTTAGCTCACACACTCCAAATACTTCATGATTGGAGGAAAGCAACCATGAGTTCTAGATAAATAGTGTTCTAGTTATGACAAGTGAAGGTATATGTGGAATATGACTCATTATTCAGTATTTTGCATCTGCCTGTGTCTGACTGAGAGGCTATGCATGTTACACTAGTGATCCTTAGAGGCTTAGGTCTTAAGCACCAACCACAACAAAACTTTTAGGTTTTCATTCATGTCCTGCATGTTGAATGAGGAGCAACCATCACAAAATAAAACAACACAAATTTCTTCACACCTACCTCTTGTTAATGGATATTTTAAACAAATATCACCTCCATCAGCTACAGGGCCAAAGGTTCCTCTACCCAGCCACTGGATCCCAGCCTAGAGACTCAGGGGTCTCCATGCCAAGCTGATGGACATGCCTACTTATTTTCCATTTGCAGGTTCAGCCAGTAGGCTGAGCATGTGTTTGCAAGCTGAGCATGTGAGACATGTGCAGTTACACAGAGGAAAAGAGGAAGAGCTGGCTACATGTACCGTCACAGACCAGGTGCTGCCTTCTGCAGCACCCACTTATTACATTGACAGTACTGCAGTCAAGTCTTCTTCTTCCTTTTGAGCTGGTATGGAGTCAAATTCACTAGCTGAAAGCATGTGTGTCCCCACTCATTATACTTACAAGTAGATGCACATGTGGAGGTCCCTCCTGGTGCTGTAACTAGGAATTGTCAGGGGCCCTGCATAAGTATGGTCTGAGAAAGCAAACAGGCCAGTCATAGTTCTACCATACTATTGCATGAACAGTAAGCTATTCCAAACTCCAGCCATGTTAATAATAATGAATGGCATAGGATAGGCTTGATGTCTGCTTTATTTTGCTTAGACCAAATCTGTAAATCTAAATATTTACATTTATATTCCATATTCAGGAATGTATATGTTTGGTGGTTTTGTTTTTTTTTTAATTCCAGATTGAAAATGTTGGTTTTGAATAATGAAAGTGTTACTTGAATGAGGAAAAACTACAGCTCTCTCTCCTTCACTCACTCCATCTTTTCACCCTCTAACCTTCAAAGAAAGCTGCAATTCCAAATCTCAAATGCCCCTATTGTCTACACAGTGGGGAAATCATTGATCTCCTCAAAATTACTTCCTGTTTGCGTTCTTGTTCTGAGGTGCGGCTGGAGATAACAGGCTGTGCTAGGGCAGTAGCCTTTCCTGAAGGCATGCTGTTCATAGGACCCACACCAATTCTCAAGCATAAAAAAAACCCATTTGTATAGGATATTTGTTTCTAAATTGTTCTGTCTATGATTTTATCACCAGCCTCACCATGTGAACTAGTTCACCACTAGATATAAAGTCCTGTGTAAAGGCACAATATAGCATTTTTTTACGTGGTTCAGTTATAATCAATTAATAAATCGAAAAATGCTTGAAGTTGCTCACATATTGCTGCCAATTCTGGTAGACACATTCTCCATACAGTACACCATGAACAGAAATGTGTTTAGCAGTCCATTAATGGCAGTAGTTGATGTAACCACCCAGTCAAGATAAGAAATATGGAAGCTAAAATAAGCAACTTGAATCACTGTAAAAGCAAAAGGAAGCTTGCAGTGCCATACTACACAATGCAAAAGTAGACATAAAAGAGCTGCAGCCCTGCTGCAGTATGTCAAACAAGAAAGCCCTCAGTGTTGTAAACTGTTTCTCTTATGTTGAGATTGACTTTTTCAGTCATAAAAAAAATTTGCACTTTTAAAGGTGATATAGCTACAGAATCAGTAACAGACAAATAAAGAAAGTGAGGATGTGGTTCCTATAGCTGTAGAGAAAACTGTACATAGCCAAAAGTAATCTTGGTATATTTTTACAGATGTGACACTGAGAAGGAAACTCCACTGTGAATGTTTTTATCCTCTATTGCTAGCCTGAAGTTTTAGCTGCTCCTCTAGCCTCTATGTAACCAGATTTGTTTGACTCCTGGATGAAGGAACCATAATTCTATCATCAAAACACTCAATTGAATATTGAACTTTGGGGAGAAAAAGATGCTACCTCCTGTATCTTTCAGTGTTTTCAACATGATGTTTCCTTATGTATATCTGTCTGTGTGCAAAAATCTTCCTTCTGTCAATATTTTGTTGTGTGGCCTGGAGAAGATCCCATACCTCAGGAGGGAGTGAAATCCTTCCCCTGCTACTGAGAGTGGGAGTCTTGGTCTTCAACCGGGTCAGGACTTCATCCTGCATCTAATTTTCCATCTCAACCTCTAGTCATATTTTCTTTCAGTAGTTAATCTCTACTGATAAACAAAGTGTAGTGTAGTCGGATGGTTTAAGTGCTTTCATAATACATTTTGCATATACTTTCTGAAAAAAAAAAGTATTACTTTAATGAAGTCTGAATCAACATAATTTCAGGGACTAACTAAAGTTAGCTACTCATTCATTTTTGGACTAGTTGAATATTTTTTACTGAGTGTTCATAATAGTAACAGCAACAGTAGCAACAAAACCAATAATAATAATAACAATTATTACTGCTATTAATATTGTTATTTTCATATTCATTGACTTCACTATCATCAACATTATATTAAATTGTATGGCTTTTATGGAAAATTTGATTTTTCAAAAGCTAGAAGTTTCCTTTCACTGGAACAAATATTTCTCAAAAATTATAACTTAACTATTTATTATAACTTAACTATTTAGCTATTTATGAGAAGAGGGTGAAGAAAATAATGTCTATATAATCAGGAATGTATAGTCCTTTATGAACTACATTCTGAGGCCAGAATATATCTCCAGAAATGTACCAAGGAAGATATGAGACTATGGCAAATCAGAGGAGGGGAGAGACTAGAATTAATAGAAAGAATGGGAGCATAAAGATTGAACAAGGAGCTTGAATCATTCAAATGCAAATATTTGGGGGTTTATCGAAATTAAAGGGGTATTTTTGTTCCCTTTTTCCAACCACATTAGTTTATGTGGTTCTGTATGGATTGTAGCTTCTTTAGGTCACACATCTAGAACATTTATTTTCCCTTAAGAAAGACTTCAAATCATACTTTTTTTTTGTCTTTCTGTGGCTGAATGGAAATTCTGAAATATTACAATATATGTTAAGCATATTATGAAGTGAACTGTATCTGGGAGAAGGTTAGCATAACAATTTTCTGCTCTCTTTAGTATGGTGAGTGTCCTGTCAAAGAATCGAAGAATGGGTAAAGTTGGAAAGGACCACAGTAGGTTATCTGGTCTAAACTCCCTTCCTAAGCAGGGTCATCCCTGAGCACACTGCACAGGATTGCATCCAGATGATTCTTGAAATCATCTGCAGTGGGGGAGACTCCACAGTCTCTCTGGGCAATCTGTTCCAATGCTCAGTCACCCGCACAATAAAGAGGTTCTTCTTCCTCATGTTCAGGTAGAATTTCCTGTGCATCAGTTTCTGTCTGTTGCCTCTTGTCCTAACTGTCCTATTAGATGTGGAACATTTAAAGTGGCATTAGGACAAGAAACTAATGCATAGAATATAAGTATTGGAAAGATAAAATAGAAAAAGGAAACATATGTGCTAGGAATGTAAATAATAATTTTCTAAGTCCAAGATGACGATGAAGCTAGAATGCTAGAACAGTTGAAGGATATGGACTTCTGAATATTTTTAGAAGATAAAATGAACAATTTATCTTCATATTTTCACATTTTTTAAAAGTGTTTTTAAATTTCAGGAAAAGTTGCATAGAATGGGTTAGATACACTCATAGCAGAGAAATTGTAGAGTTGTTAAAATATAATAAAGAAAATCAGAGCAGGAAAAAATTATTCCAGAACGCATCCACCCTCCAGAACGAACAACAATAATAAAAAGGGTAAAATTTTACTAAATCATGGTATAATTTTGGTAAATCTCAGGTAGAAAAAATACCTCGAGGCATTCAGAAATGTTGGGAAAGTTCAATAAAGTACAAATTTCTGAGAACATGTATAAGAAAAAAAACACTGTGAATAAAAGAGTGGTAGAAAACTTTTCTTTCTTCAACTCAGATAAGCATAGCCACTGTTCAGTAGTTCAAAGCTAGTACTGAAGCTGAGATATAGGACTGTGACCTTATAATGTCATAAAATGTAAAGGACAGGAAACAAAGAAATAGATCATAACAATAAATAATTTGAAATAATTGGCTCTGTCTGTTAATTGATGCACTATCTTTTCTATTACTTTTTCTCATCCTCATTTTAACAGCTTTTACAACCTCCTTAAAAAGTTCGTATTTTAGGGTGTAAAAGAAAAGTATTTTCTGATATTTGCTCTCTTTTTAACACTTAATTTATACTCGGCTTTTCATTGTATATTTGTAGATCGCATTAAAAATTCCTCCTTCCTACTTCCTGTCTTCTCTTCAAAATCTTGGGATTTTTAGCTTATATCCCTCTGTCAGTGATTGATTGAAGCTGTTGAAGAAAGCTGGCAAAAGCTTTTCCCAAGGACAAATGTGAGAAATAGTTATGGTGGGTTTTGTAGTAAGATATTGCAGCAAAATGAACCATTGCCCAAACAAAGGTTTGATCAGAAGCATATCTGTGTCATGCTGTAATGACATTCATTGGAAAGGGAGGGAGTTATCCTATTTGGCTTGGTTTCCCAAAGGTATACAGAGAGCCTGAACATGAGAGTGGGACACAGAAAAAACATAGAAGGACCATTTTGATAGAATGTGCCAAAAGAAAAAATACTGAGAATGCTAGAAAAATAAATTTCTCCTAGTTTCATTCCCATTGACTTTAGTGTCATGAGAGAAGTAATGTGACTGTATGTCATCAATAATGTGACTGTCTATGGTTTCAACTTAAAAAACTGATAGTAAACTTACAATACTGACTAATTGTTCATGTTAGGATTATGAACATTTTTCTAGGTCACTGCATTTTTAGGATACAGCAGTCTAATTCTTCTCATATTTATTGTCTTGAACTTTAGTTTCTCCACTGCCTTGACTAGTGTTCTATAAACACTTCATTGTGGGAGGAGGTCTCGGAAGAGATCTGCCGGGATTACCATGGGAAACTACTGTGGTGTAGGGGCATCATGTAGGGGCAAATGTGGCCAGTTGGGTCACATGTGGGCAGACTGTCCTCACTGTCAGGTGGAGCACCCCTTCCCGATTAATATCCAGTATCCCAGATCCAATTACAGGAACCCTCAGCAGCATCGGCACCATCGGCCGGGAAACGGGAAGCAGAGCACGACGAGGGGCCGCGCGAGGACAACAAATGGCCTATCACAGCACCCAGGTCTCCCCACCATCCAGGAGAACCATTGCCCACCTGGTACATTTCTGCGGACTGGCGCAGCCATGAGGACGGCCTCCGTCACTTCCGCAGAGCAAACTGCCTAGATCCAGATCTGTGTCGGGTCCTCACCAGCTCCATCCACATTATGTTTCCTGATGAGGACCTGGTACGTGTGCCCGCAGGGTTCCTGCCGCCGCTGTACAACCAACGACCTACAACCATCCTTCTGTTGGGAGACAGCCAGCACACCCCGGATGAATTAACTATTATACCTGAGGTAGTGTGCGTGGACCCAGGTAACGAAATCACAGTGTCCGTTACCTGCACTAATCCTCCTTTCTCACTATGCAAGGGATCATCCTTTGCATTACTCTACATTTTGGACCCACAGGACTTGGACTATAATGAAGAAGACCATCCATATGTTTTTCTTACACAAAATATATGTAAAGAGAGACCTTTAATTAAATCTGTTGTTTCCTTTCAGGGAAAATCCATCTCCCTGAAGATGATGGCAGACACAGGAGCTGACGTCACCATCCTCCCTCAGTCAAAGTGGCCCCGCGACTGGGAGTTAGTGTCCCCTTGTGGCACTGGAGTGGGAGGAGCTGTCAACTCCAGAAGGAGCAGACATTTGGTAAACATAGAGGGACCCCAGGGCCAAATTGCCACGGTTAGACTCTTTGTAGTCACATCTGAAATCATGTTGTTGGGGAGAGATGTCTTATCTCAGTGGGGAGCCAGACTTGACATTCTGGACCCTAAATGGGATTTTTAGTATGGGCCACTGCAGAGTGCACCACCCCACCTTTAGAATGGAAATCAGATACACCGGTGTGGGTGGATCAGTGGCCCCTTCCTACTGAAAAATTAAAAGCGCTCCAAGGTTTAGTTGAGGAGCAGGTGCGTTTGGGGCATTTAACACCTTCCACCAGTCCCTGGAACATGCCAGTCTTTGTGATAAAGAAACCCAGCAAAGACCGGTGGCGCCTGCTCCAGGACCTCTGTAAGGTTAACGAAGTCCTTGAAGATATGGGTCCCCTTCAGCCTGGTCTCCCCTCTCCCTCTATGCTCCCAAGAGACTGGCAGCTCGCAGTCGTTGACATCAAAGACTGCTTTTTTAACATTCCCTTATTTCCTAGAGATGCTCCCAGGTTCGCATTCTCCGTACCATCCATCAACCGCGGAGAACCATATAAGAGGTATCAGTGGACCACTTTGCCTCAGGGAATGAAAAATTCTCCTATGATCTGCCAAACTTTTGTTGCACAGGTCCTCTCCCCTGTTAGAAAGGCCTTCCCAGAGGCCATTATATTGCATTATATGGATGATGTTTTAATATGTGCTGCCACTGACACTTACCTTAAAGCAGCACTTACAAAGACAATACAGGCTATTACAGATGCAGGGCTCCAAATAGCCCAAGATAAAATACAAATGACTGCGCTATGGAAATATCTGGGATTCTTAATAACTGGAAGGACCGTAACACCACAGACTCTTTCTACCCAAGAAGACCCTTGGACTCTACGAGATATTCAACATATCTGGGGACCATCAGGTGGATCCGACCACTACGAGGGCTCACTACGGAGGAGCTAGTGCCTCTTTTCAACCTCCTCAAAGGGGACGGCGACCTAGCTTCACCACGTCCACTGACACCGGACGCCCGGAGAGCCCTAGACAGAGGGGCGGATGCGATGAAGTCCCATCAGGCGCACCGAGTGGTCCGGTCCCTTCCCATAAACTTCTGTATTTTGGGTAAGTGTCCCAATTTCCATGGTCTTATATTCCAGTGGGACTCTACACAGAAGGACCCACTCGTGATCATTGAGTGGATGTTCCTTCCACATCAGCCAAACAAAACTATCTCAACTCCACCTGAGTTGGCTGCAAAGTTAATAACGAAGGCTAGACCTCGCCTCCGAACCCTCGCGGGGTGTGATCCGGCATGCATCTACATTCCATTCAATTTGGATCAACTGGAGTCTATACTACAAACAAATGAAAACATTCAAATTGCCCTTGATAGCTATCCCAGACAAATCTCAATTCACTATCCAGAGCACAAGTTATTCAAAGATGCATTGCATTTGGCTCCAAAAATGTGGAAAAGTAAAACTCCTATTAAAGACGCTCTCACAGTGTTCACTGATGGATCAGGTAGATCCCATAAATCAGTGATCACCTGGAAGGACCCAGATAGTCAGAAGTGGGAGTCTGACGTCCAGATAGTTAAGGGTTCCCCCCAGATCGCAGAACTTTCTGCGGTTGTGAGAGCGTTCAAAAAATTTCGACAGCCTTTTAATTTGGTTACTGATTCAGCCTACGTTGCCGGGATAGTAGAAAGAGCAGAACATGCTCTTCTAAAAGATGTTGACAACAAAAATCTATTCAGCTTGCTCTCTGAATTGATTTGGCTAATCTCCCACAGAGAGCAACCTTATCATGTGATGCACATCCGGTCACACACGGTTTCATCACAAAGGGCAATCGGAGAGCGGATCTCTTAGCTATGTCAGCACAAATATCACCGGCAACCCCTAACCTACCTGATGTCTTTCAACAGGCACGGCTCAGCCATGCCTTTTATCATCAGAATACACCTGCACTTTCACGACAATTTAAAATATCAAGAGAACAAGCTAGAGCGATTATTGCCACATGCCCTAATTGCCAGTCCTTCCCCCTTCTATCTGCGGCGACAGGAGTTAATCCCCGAGGACTAGGTGCGTTAGAGTTGCGGCAAACAGATGTCACCCATTACGCTCCTTTTGGACGCCTAAAATATATTCACATGTCGATTGATTCCTTTTCTGGAGAGGTGTTTGCCTCCTTACATACTGGGGAAAAGGCTAAAGATATAATCAAGCATTTTTATATGGCTTTCGCCACCCTTGGTGTGCCAAAAAAGATAAAGACTGATAATGGCCCAGGCTATATGTCCAGAAACTTCCAAGAGTTTACATGGCAATGGGGAATTGCCCATATTACAGGCATTCCACATAACCCCACCAGCCAGTCCATTATAGAATGGACTCACAAAGAGATCAAAAAACTCCTAGAACAACAACACGATCATACCCTCCTGATGACTCCAGTAGAAAGATTGTGCAAGGCACTATATGTTTACAACTACCTTAATTGCTCTGAAAAGGAGCCGAATCCCCCTACACTGAGGCACTTTCACAATAACACCCGCAACAGTGCTAAAAGAAAGGCCTCCAGTCCTTATCAAGGACCCAGAGTCCCAAAAAATCATGGGACCTTATCCGCTGCTAACTTGGGGAAGAGGGTATGCATGTGTTTCCACAGAGCAGGGTCCGAAATGGATTCCTGGGAAGTTTGTAAAACCATACCTGGACGCCACCTTAGAAGAGGATGTTACACCAGAACACGCTCCAGAACCTCACCAACCTGACTCTTCCGTCGCGCGGAGGCGTTGGAAAAAGAAGAAGAACACACCGCCCAATCTTGTATCCCACATATTGATCACCCGCCGCTACTTCCCCATTACAGATAACAATATACCTGCTGTACCTTCCCTTCCAATTTACCCTTCCTTTCCCTCTTACCATTTCCCTCGAACCTCCACCCCCTCCCATTAATAATGTGTTTTTACTTTTATAAAAATCCTTAAAAGATGGGAAGAAGTGGGAACAGGGAACTTATATGGAACTTTATTAATTGACTTTCTTTTGTTATTGTACCAGAACCGCACAGGATATGTCTTCCCAAATGGCTGCTGTCATTATCTTCATGCTTCCTATTTGGGTCCAAATGGCTAGAAGCTGGATGGTACAACAACCAAGAGAAAACGTCTGGATCACACTTGCAAAGTCCCTCCAACAGGACAACTTTTGCTTGGCCATGGGTAATGTGGACAATCCGCTCTCCACTTTCTTGGTGGGAATACCCCTGTCACCTAAGGACTACCCTTACGCAGGTAAAAGACCCAATCCTGTGAACACCTGGGATGAGTGGACAAGGATACTGCCACATGCACCACAGGAGCCTCAGGAATTGGACTTACTGGGCTTCGCACAAGCTATGTTCTGTGTGAGGTTCTCCTATCAGCCCACACAGCAAGACTGGACAGAATTAGCCAAATTCCATCCAGCAGGCTCACACAATATTAACAGAAATGGTGTCTCTCCTCATGATAGGAAGTACAACGCGGCAAATTGGTGCAATTATACCAGTAACACCGTATCTAAGTCCTCTTCAATTCCCAGAGTGCTCCCGAAGGGAGTCTTTCTCATTTGTGGTGACAGGGTGTGGGCAGGGATCCCATCCAAGGTCAAAGGGGGTCCCTGCAGCCTTGGCCAGTTGACAACGCTAACCCCCAACAAGACTCAAATTATAAATTGGAAAAATGAAAAACAATTGGCTCGCTAAAAGAGATCTTATATAGAATTTGATCCAAACTGCGATTCCCAAATTTATAATTGGAATAAAGCGAAGAGAGTTGCAGCGTCCATTTTTCTGCCTTGGTACGCAGCAGCGAAAGCTCTTGGAGAAATCTCTCACTTGGGGTGTTGGCTGAGTAAACAGGCCAACGCTACATCCGCCGCACTCTCCGACCTACTGGTGGGTGAAGAAACCACCAGGCATGACACCCTACAAAATCGAGCGGCAATTGATTTCCTGTTGCTTACCCATGGTCACAGCTGTGAGGACGTTGAGGGACTATGCTGCTTTAATTTGTCTTCAAGAAGCACATCGATTCAAGCCCACATCAAGGAGATCCAGACACAAATCAAAGACCTTAAGACAGAGACTCAAGCCGTGGACCCATTTAACAAAATCCTTGCACAATGGGGCATCCCTGGATGGGCAGCCTCAATACTAAAAGGACTTGCATGGATTTTCCTTATAATTTTTATTATTCACCTTGCTTTAACCTTCTTCAAGAAAACCCTTGAAAAGACTATCGGGAATGTTTATTTAGTTAACAAGGGGGGAGATGTGGGAGGAGGTCTTGGAAGAGATCTGCCGGGATTACCATGGGAAACTACTGTGGTGTAGGGGCATGGTAATAGGGTTCCCGCCTTCTCCCATGTCCATCATCTGGTGTGCCCTCCCCAGTTAATGTCAGTTAAGCAGTTGTGCCATCCCAGGTTCTGGAAGGTTCTTTGTTCTACGTTCTGTTATTGGTTTTCTCTCTGTAACCACTCCTTCCCTTGTCTCCCATTGGTTTGTACTATCCTTATCCCTCCCACAAGACCTTACCCTATTGGTCTGTATGTACCCCAACTCCGCCTCCTCTCTCCCTGATATAATCCCCGTCCCCTCCTTCGAGGGGGGCTCTGAGGACTCTGGAGACCCAGACCTCAGAGTTCAGGTGCTCAGGGTAGCTCCCCTCTCAAGAGGTTGGCTCCCTTTGCTCCCTTTGCCTTTTCCTGCCTTTTCCTGCCTCTGAATAAACCTCTGAGAACTGCAGCGCTCCGTGTGCCGACCCGTCTATTGGTGGATTTGAGCTTTTAGTCATCTGGGGTTCCTGTAGACCAGCCACCGGCGGGTTTCCCCGCGGGACCTAGGTCCAGGACGCCTCAACCCCTACACCACACCAGATGATGGACATGGGAGAAGGCGGGAACCCTATTACCATGCCCCTACACCACAGTAGTTTCCCAAGGTAATCCCGGCAGATCTCTTCCGAGACCTCCTCCCACACTTCATACTTCTGACATTTCTTGATCCTCATTGCCTCAGAACTCACCTCAGTGATCCCACTTAAACAAAGAGAGAATCAGCTTCTGGATATGACACTACATATGTAGGCTGAAACTTCTTTTATCTTTGTGTCAAATTTAACATCTGTGACTGTCCTTATATTTCATTCAATAATAATGTTTTCTAACTACAGTTACTTGATAAAGACATCCACTTGGAAAGTAATATTTTCATTTTAGTATATACTTTCCTATTTTCAAAAGTTTTCATTTGTGACATATAGTAGTACACTTTACTGTGGGAAACAACAAGTATTGACTTTTAGCAAAAGCACAGTAAATATAGTTCTTTCATTTTCAAATTGAAATTTCATTTTGGTTTTTGATACTGTTTCCATGAGAATGACTTTGAAATCTTCATATCTACTTGAATTTGATTTGCAGCGGGGCTCTTCATTTTATCTAGTTTCCTTCCCTTGATCTTGTATCTTACTTCTGACGTTTCTCCTTTTAACAGTATCTGCAAATTTAAGTTCTGGTATTATGAATAGCACTTTCATAAAATAACCTTCTGGTTATAATTGGACTACTTTCAGGAATTAAATCTGCTGACAAGTTTCTATAGATCTGAATATCAGATACAAAGGCCAAAGGGCCAGACCTGTACACAGAGGAGGTGCTGTGGCACACCTTACACTCAGCTACCCTACCTGAATCCCAGTAGCTTGCTTCTAAGTTTGGTTGTATTTCTTCTAAAGACTGTGTTGATTTGGGACATGAAGAAATGGGGAATCCAAAATTTGCCTTAGTTTCTTTGCAAAAGTTATTCAGATTCCTTTTGAAATTTATTTGGGCTTGCCTTGCCCAACTTTCAGCCATTGGTTACTGTCATGGTTTCTTTTGCTTGTTAAAAACACCATCTGTACATGGTGTTTTTATACATGGGTTGTAGCTAAGCACTGAGAAAAATATTTATTGGTAGGTGAAATCTGTGGAGCTCATTAAGACAATGTAAAGGACCATCCTCAAATTTCTCATCACTTTTTGGCTCTGTATTGCCTTCCCTTTCCCAGTGTTTTGAACACCTTTTTTTGTTTTAAGCAAAAAAGTCAGCAGTTCTGAATTTGGTTTTGAATATGTTCACTGCTAAATTGCCATTAGCTACACTAAATCAATGCAACTTTGTATAAAAGGTGTCACATGCTCCTATATATTGTTATTTTTTACACACAGAAGATCTTTGGGATAGTTTTCATTCATGTGATGGTGTTCCTATCCAAGATGATTTGAGTTCAGAATACAAGAATTAATAAGAAATTATCACTAACATGGTCTCACCGCATTTGTCTTTTTTGCTACCCAGCCATTGTCTCTTGCATTACAATATAAGTTCTTGAATTCTGAGTTGCTACAGTACTTTGAAAAAAATTAAGTTTGTGATGAGGATTCCTCTTTAATACAGCAATATGTGGAGAACTTGTTAAATATACAGGGTATATATGTGTACATCAGCTGTTACCCATTGGGCAAGTCTGTCGAAAGTTGTAGCCAGAGGCCAGAGTTGGCAGATATGAGGGAGAAAAATCTCAGATAGTGTAAATACTGACAGCTTCATTGCCCATTATAGAGCCATGGCAGTTTATTCCAGTGGAGCAACTGACTGTAAGAAATCGAATCCCTGAATTATTTTGATCTCAGGAGCTTCACATCTCTATGAAAGGGCAATATTATTATTCCTGGATGATAGTGTCAGGTGGATTCAATTTGCTCCAATCAGGCTGGGAGATGCGTTACAGCCTCTTTGAAATTAAGGTCCTGGACAAAAGACCTTAGGAACAAGACTGGGATAGAAATAAATGCTACTTCCTGCAAATTGGCAAGAGTAGGTTCTTTATGTATTTACTTCATTTAGACCTTCAGGGTCAAAGATTTTATGGGATGAATTGTTCTTAATTTTTCATCCTGTAATTTATGGGGCTTTTTGGTTTGTTTTTTTGAAACATATAGTTACCTGTTTTACTGGGAAACTACTCTTGCAATATGGCAATGTGTCACTTTTTATTTTACTGAAGAGGAATACCACGTTTGCTTCTCTGATCCCTCCAATATTTCCACTCTATTTTATGAATTAATGGACTATTTATTCAGGTTCCTTCTTAAAAGAAAAAAGGCAAAGATTCTTCATGTTTTGCTATTGATTAATCCAAAAATTCTTTTTTATATTTTTATCAACATCTATAATTCCAAAAATCTTCCTTGCTTTTGATTGCACTTTCCTCTATTACTGTTCTTTACAAGAGTTTCTGACAGGTAGTGTTTCGCAGAAGCTCTAACATGTGAGTTGGACAGTGCATTACAAAAATGAGTGTTGAAGAAAGCTGAGGAGGAGAGGATCAAGAAACAGTAACATAATTTTTTTTTCTGCAAAAGCTTAAATTAGAAAAGACTTTTATGGAATTAAAATGGAATCTTATCTGAATTCTGCTAAACATCTACACACAATACTTCTCAGCTCAATGTTGCTTACCAAAGGCAAGCAATTTACTATTACATATGAATATAGTTGAATATTCCACTTAACCTATTAGTGTACTTGTGGTGGCTTGAGCAGCTGGCTGCCAGACGCCCACCCAGCTGCCCTTTCACTCCCCTCCTTAGCAGGACAGGGGGAGAAAATAGCATGGAAAAGCTTATGAGTCGAGATAAAGACAGACATCACTTAGAAATTATTAGTGTGGGTAAAACAGATTTGACTAAAGAAAAATTATTTTATTTATTGCCAATTAAAATAGATGTGGACAGTGATAAACACTGACAAACTAAAGCAATTCCTTCCACCCCACCTTCTTTCTTTTCCAATGCTCAGTTTCACTCCATCATTGCCAATTTCTCTACCTCACCCCAACCTAATCCCTGCCCTGCATGGCACACAAAGATTTTTCTCTATGCTATTGAAAGTTAGACATCAAAAGTATATTTAATTTGTATTATATTTATGGAGATTTTTAATATTTGGGGGCTTTTCTTCTTCCATAGTCTTTTTGACATCATATTGCCATGATGAGGAATGTGTTCTGTGAAAGTTTTAAGAGATTTTGGGGACAAATCTTACCCACTTTGTACAACAAGCAAAGCATACCATAAACATATTTCATCATTTTAGGTCTCTCAGGAGCCTCTCAAGGTCACTCTGTGCCTTGCCCACATCAGTGTCTCACCAACATAATCAGTAAAAGGGATCATGTCCATTACAAAAACAATTTCATGAAATAAGAAACTTCCTGGTATTTGTTCTGAGCTACCATCATAAAAGTCGTTGGGATACCATGGAGCATGCATAGGTTTTTTTTGATGTCTCCACGCAGAAGAAAAAAGGAATGCTTAATCTCAGTAGAAATTGCTTTTGTTTCTGATTCACTGAAGATCTTGACTCCAAAACTATTACATGTACTTAGGAGTCACATCTCTAGTGACATACCATGACAAGGTACCATATTCAACTTTGAACTTTGAATCAGAACTTCTTCTGACCATCCTAAATAGGATTTCAGTCAGATTCTAAAGAATGTATGCGTAAATGCTGTCTGTGTGGCAGTTATTCAAGCTTCCTTTGAATTCTATCTATCAATTTAGTCACCCCTGCCAAGTCAGTCTCTATTGCCCGTACCTACTGAGATGTGTTTTAATGGTGACAGTAACAGGCTGACTTAAAAAAAATGCTTCCAGTGACACCAGGAAATGCTTGGGTAATAAAGCACTGGAACAGGTTGCCCAGGGAGGTTGTGGATGCCCCATTCCTGGAGGTGTTGAAGGCCAGGTTGGATGGCACTCAGAGCAGCTTCATCTAGTGGGAGCTGTTCCTGCCCATGTCAGGGAGTTTGAACTAGATGATCTTTAGGGTCCCTTTCAACCCAAACCATTCTTTGATTCCATGATTCTATGACTTCACTAAAATAGAAAAATAATTACCTTAGGTGAACTTTGTCCTTTTCACAGGTCCCTGCTAGGATCAGACACACAATTATTAAAAGGAACCAACCCAATAAATACAGTTTCAACTACTGTTTGAGCACACAGATTTCCCTCTGAACATGTGGCAAGCAAGCCTCACTTTCCAGTGCCTCAATTTGCTAAAATATTTGTTAGAATAGAATTGTGAGTTCTCCTTTCAACTAACACAGTATTACCATAATTGTGTAATCAGTATAATGGCAAGAATGTATACATAGCATGAAACAGTTGAGATTAAACACTACAGAAACTATGGAGTTAATCACAACCAACTCTTATCTTGGTAGTAAACTCAAATTTTTCCTGTTGACACTAATTTTCAGTCTGATAATTATCATGGCTCTGTTTTTTTCCTTTAACCTACTTTTGAAGTCAAAACTTTTCCAAAGAGATGCTAGAGGTTGTGACAAAGAGTTCTAAGGGAATTGGCCACTGGATTAAAATTCACCTTTATGTAAAAAAGCCAGATCCTGAGAGAACTACATTTTTTAATGTACATATATTACATTTTTTTAATCAGTGCTTTATTGCAAGTCTATTTTATTTAAACAAAAGGAAGCTTTCTGTTTTGACTGACTTAGCTGAGGCTACTTATATCTATGACAGATAGGCTGCCGTGAGACAGAAGAGAAACTGTCACACAAATGCGTAGTCAGGATGGAAGAGCACCTCTATTCTTTTTTCTTCACTATGATGGGCTTAAAGGGGCAAAATCCTTCATGTCCATCCCTCTCTCCTCTGTATATCTGGCACATATGCCATTTCACTGAACAGATAATGGAGAACATGCTTTTTTTATGGCAACATTTTTTGCACCATAGGCACAGTGCTCTTTTGAAAGCAAGACAAATGGTGCTGTGGACATGTGCTGTTAGGAAAACAGATTTCAGTCAAAGTCAAGATGATGTATCTCTTTGGGGAACATTTCATGAATCACTTTTATTTGAAATCAGGGTTGTGAATAAATACTACTGGAATATTATACAAATGCCGTGTGTTTACAAGTATTACAAGTATTACTGACCTAACTGCTCTTTCAGGATGGCATCCATGTTTTCCCTAATCCCCATGAGCACAGTCATAGACATACCATAGAAACTGTGGCCTCCACTGTCCCTAGAAACCACATAAATCTGAATCTGGCCTTTGCTTAAAATAGATTGTCCCTAGTGTAAGGGAGATAAATCTACCCTGAAAATGTCCATATGTATGAATCAAATAAAAAAGTGTATCTGAGCTTTTTTTTTGGTGCAACTAAAAGTGCTTCATAAATATGACTCATACAGTATTTGGCCTGTTGGATTCAGGTGAGGGTTGATTTTGTGTTCGCCTGAGGTTTTTTTTTAAATCTTTGGTAATACAAATTGAAGTAGTGATAAAAAATTAAAAATAATTTAAAAATTCAAACAGCCTGAGAAGTTTTAGTAAATTCATATCCAAAAAATCAAAGCTGAAAAATATCTATAATGCATTTATGTAATAACATCCACAGTACTTCCCACTGTGTTTATTGAGTTGGCTCCTTTTTATAATTATTTGTCTGTTTCTATCAGGTACCCATGAGAAAGAGGAACAAATCTCCCATCAGGTCATTATTTTTCAGATTAGTGAAGTCCCAGCATTCCTTGGTGTCACTGCCAGAATTTTTATTAAGTCAACCTGTTACTTTCACCATTAAAACACATCTTAGTAGGTACGGGTAATAGAGACTGACTTGGCAGGGATTACTAAATGGATGGACAGAATTCAAAGGAAGCTTGAATAACTGCCACATAGACAGCATTTACACATACATGCTTTAGAAGTCTGACTGAAATCCTACATCCAGGTGAATAATAAATAAAAGCGTTTGTTCTTTTGGTGGTTGCTCGTGGCTCTGTTTTATTATTTTCATGCTGGACAGCTAAAAAGTAGAAAGTGTGGCAGCAGGACATCATTATGATAGGCGAACATCTGAAAATGTACAGCTTTAGCTAGGTATCCATAAGTTTCTTCCTTGCCCAATTAAAGGTTCACCCTTTGGTATCTACTAAAATTTGGATGAAAGTTTCATGTGAACAGGCTGTCTCTCAGGATTTCTACACAGAATTTTCTGCTCTCATTCAGGCTGAATAGGTGCAAAGAACAGTAAGGGATAATAAAAAACAAGAGGGAAGGTAGCAATGGCTGTATAAGAGTTAGATCATTATAATAAATGAAATGAAATTAACTAATAATAAAAATAATAAATAGCATCAAAATGCCTTCCTTCTTTCATACTACACAAATCCATAGGACTACTTTTGTCTTTATGCCTTGTTTAACTCTTGCTTTTCAGTGCTCAGTAATATGTTTCCTTTGACCTTTATTTGTAAAGCTAGGCCAATATTTTTAATCAAGTGTTTACAGTCAGACACCTAAATCTATATTAAGCATCTAAATAAGGCTTGCATTTTAAATGAGCTGAGCACTAAGTCAATAGCAGTTGCAGCCTCTGACTACTACTGAAAAGCAGTCCAGCTGTTTAGGTGCTCCGTTCTCTACCAACAGGCTGGAAAATATTTGTAGCCATTTTGGTGTAATTCTTACCCTCACTGTGCTGTGCAGCCCTTACATTAAATAAAATTCTGCTATCATGCTGTATCTTTGATATAAGAACACAGAAGCATTCATGTCTGACCCAGATGTTAGAAATAACTGTACATCTCACAGATATTTATATATTTTGTGGTTACACTTGCTGCCACAAAACTACTCGAAATCTTATAATTCTCTTGTATTCAGTGCATGATAAAAAAGCCAGCTATATGAGAAGATAAAAAAAAGACATTTTCCTTTCTGTTAGGGAAATGGTGCATTAGTGGATAGGTGCTTGCTTCTGCTGAAAATGTTCGTTCATCTCTTGGATATGATCCTCATACTACCTGTCTCGCAGCTGTCAGTTCATGATTCAGGCAGGAGCTTGCAGAGATATGTGCGTTGGCTGGAGGGGATGTCTGGAGGAGCTGGGAAGTAACCAGATGACTGACAACGATTCAGGCTCGATGCATTATGGAGGGGGTAGGTACAGAAGAAAACTAATCCTATAGAGGGAGTTGAAGGTTTTTTTGAGGGAGGATGAGGGCGGTAGAAAGCATCTGCAGGATTTGCTTTAGAAAGAATTTAAGGTTTCATCTGCATCTCTGCAGCTCAAGGGACTGGAGATCTAGTAAGTATAGCACATATTATCAGTTACACCATATCAGTGAAGCCAATATGGTTATGTGAGTGTAACAACCCATATAAACACACTTATTCCAGAATTAATGCTTCTTTTTTTCTTTTTATTTTTTTAATAATTTCACAGAGATATTGTATATAGCTGAAATGTTGGGTTTGGTTATTTTGTTGGTTTTTTAAAAAAAGAAAAAACCTGTATTTTTCCAGTACAGTAAATGATGCAGAAATTTAATTTTATGTAACTGTAGCTGTTTAATTCAGCCCTTAGAGTGTCCTGGTGTATTTTCAGCATGTGCACAGCTCTTAAGTATACTGTTTTCCTTGCTATAAGGTTAATATTAGTTAGAAATGGAGACCTGCTGGAGATAACACCAATTGCAGATGAGCTTAGCTAAAAGCAAAAGCTACAGTCTCTCAGATAATACCACAAGACAGCTTGAAAGGCTAATATATCATGCAAATGGTGGACCAGAATCACTTAGGCATGGATGGTCTGTGGGCTGTACAGAGGGAGTGAATCTTTCTGTATTCAGCTGCGCGTGTGTGCATGCCTCGCTCCCCCTCCACCCGCTCCTCTCCCTCTGTCTCTCCCAGACAGGCGAACAGACCTGCTCCTTCCTTTGTGTTGCCAGTCAGGTCCTCCCTCTGCAGTCTTACACAGGAAGAAGATTTATAACAGCTGCATGCAATGCCAGTGTCTCAAAGAGACGGTATCACGCCATGTGGAGGATTTTTGTATGGGGTTTAAATTTTCTCCACTGAATTGGAAAGGTACATTTTTAAAATCTTAATTATTTTAAGCACCTAATTCCTGTGGCTTTTATTTCCTGCTAAATTCTGACCTCCAAATCTTTAAATCACAATCTGTTGTCACAGTAGTGTAATGGCTGTGATGTCTTAATTGAAAACATGGGGATGTAAGGATTTCAAAAGTATAATTAGGGTACATTTCAATGTGAAGCTGTAAGTGCTGTTCTGTAAGATGGGCATCTGATATTTCTGACATACTGTATCAGAAATATAAGATTCAAACTAGAAAATGAAAATACAGCACACATGCAGTGCAACTGTGTACCATATGTTAAGAAATGTGCACCTCTTAAACAGTGGGCTAATTAGCTAGAGAAAACAGAGATGTCTGAATAATGATGCTAGAGATAAGAAGGATAATGAAATCTCAAGACAGACTTGTGTAGGAGATCCACCTGGCAGCAACTTGCCACGTTTACTAAATTAAATGAAATCAAAGGAAAATTTATAGGTGTGAAAAAATGAATGTAAAAGCACTACTTTTCTTTGTTTTAAGCTCTTGGTGGCCTGTTTCTTACCTCCTTGATTAGTGGCATGTATTATAATTAATGGTGAGTGAAGCATCAGAGTTAGAGAAGCCCAAAAGCTTAGACATGTTCCCTAGGCTTGGAGAAAATGTCTATAAAATTTGACAAGGGATAGTTTCTTGGGGTATCTCTCTTCCCAGGTAGTAGCAAGAATACAAAATTAAAATAGATTTCCTTTTGGCATTTCACCTCTTAGCCTCCCTATTTCTCAAAAATGAATGGACAAAGTTGAATTATTTGATTTCAAGAAATCCCTTAAAGGGCTAGCCCTTGTTAGTGTCTAGGTTCAATATAAATAACAGATTCCTTTTTCAGAGGATCATACAATCTGGAAATATAAACCCTGGGAAAAAAAAAATCAGGAATAGAGGCAGTTGCACTACAAGAAGTAAAACACTGCACAGCAGGCCATGGTAGGGAAGAGTCTGTTTCTAGTTCTTCTAACTCAAATACATGCACTAGTTTCCTTCTCCTACCCTGTTTTATCTCATCCCATAAGCAGCAAATCTACACATGTTGCTCGGGATTTGCCTTAGGACTTTTCTTTCCAGGATCAATAAGCTCCAGAAGAGTGTTCACTGAATTCACTTGCTGTTCATTTTCAGTGGCAGGGGGTCCAAGACATGCTTACTCTTCTATTTGGAGAAATATAACCAAGATTTAATTCCACTAATCACTCATACCTGAAATATTTCCTCTGGTTTTCCTCAAATGTTAGTATGTCCACCCAAAACCTCTTTGTTGCATTGCTTTTGATCTGTTACCCAGTATTATCTGTTCTACTGTTACCCAGTATTATCAGTACAATGCTTACTTTTGTTCCTCCTGATAACCAGAGCCTTCTACAGCTAATAACCCTTCAACTTCTACAGCTAATCCACTGGTAGTTTTGGATGATGGAGCCTGCAAATGGGCTGACATAAAGGATTCCTGTCCCAGTGGCTTGTTAAGTTCATATGCTTATAGCTGTTTAATATGTAACACTAACTGTAACCATTCTAGTGTGCCAGGAATACTATATTTACCCAGCTTGGAGTAACATTAGTGAAAGTGCTATGGCATCAGGGAATTGTCTGCTCCCTCACTACTCTACAATTGGTTGTTGTTGTTTAAAGAAGCTTAGAACTGATAACAGAAAGGCTTCCACAGAATGAACTTATAACCTAACAGCCTCCAGAAACTGTTCATAGCTGTGTGGTCTGCTTTTAGTGTAGGACATGATTTTCTCCACTGCTAATTTAATCTGAACAATTCACATTAAGTTCTTTCTGCAAAGTACTCTAATCCAACATGTAAATCTATGCACACTGTTTACATATGAAATGAAACCTCAACATTTTTTAAGTTTACATGTATATCATGGTGGTTAGATGTAATTTTTGATCTAGGAAACAGTATCCATGCAATTCTTTTCCCTTTTCCTCTCTGGTCCACTGAGGTTTACACTGCCTAAATATGTCACAACTTTTGAGAACTTCTTGGGACAAGATTCGGACAGCATCTCATTGAAATCTGTATTGAAAAATTGATGGTGCTTCCTTGAGAAGTACCAAACACAGCAAACAACAAGGAGGGGCAGAGGCTGTACAAAAGGCTTCAGTGTGCATGTACCTGTATAAATACAGAGACACAATGTCTAAGCATGCATTAAGCCTATATAGCCATAATGTTGTGTAAGCAGAGCTTGACTTCCAGCACTGGACCCCTGGTTATCACACTGCTTGACTGCTAACAGACTTTGTTCGCCTCAGTTTGCCTGGTCTTAACTAGCACCCTGCCAGACAATGCCCAGGCATGGGGATAGCATTTGTCAGGAATCTCTCCCAATACCCATCATCACCTGTCGCCCCGATTTCTTAGGATTTTCTAAAGCCTTCTGAATTTACATTCTTGTAGAGAAGTTTCTCACGCAACTTTCTGTAAACAGCCTATTGTTTTGCATTCTTTCATAGAGGCGGAGAAATTTGATAGACTGGTAGTTTGTCCAGTGTCATTGGAGAGGTGGCACGTTCACCTTCCAATCCACTGGCACCTTTTGAGAACTATAAATGATTGGAGTCAGAAAAAATAAATTAGTCTCTTCATGGTGACCAAAGCTGTGGTGCGTCGTTTTTCCTTGTATCCTCTGGTGACAATCACCCTTGATGATTTCTCTGAAACTGTCTCTGAAGGTTTGGGACCTTGACACACACCTCCTGCCACACACACAACATGCAGCAAATTCTGTTCCGAAGTAGAAAACCCCCTGTGTTAGAAGCTGCAATATGACCCTCGCAATATTTCAGACACTTTGTCCCCTTGAGGTGACACTCAAGGCCAAGTGTTATGTAGTTTGCCTGCAGCCATTGTGTGCCATTTAGCCTCGCAGCCAGAAAACAGCCCTTAGCCCTATTTTATCTAGTCATGTATATAGCCAACAAGACCTTCTGAGTTAAATGTTAGGGAACACTAAATGAGTGCAGTGTTGAGCCAGGAGAAAAAAGGAAAATTAAAAAAAATGGCCTATGTCTCACGTATTTGTCAGCAAGGTTAAAAAAATGGTACAGACCATATGAGAGACAAATATTTGCTTCCCTCTGTGCCTCAGAGCACCAAAATATCTCAGTGAACTAAACTGAGTTTTTCTACAGACTTGTCACACCACAACAAAATGTTTAATCTCCAGAGAAATCACAGTCAGGCAGCTAATGCTCAGTTGTCTAGGAGAATATTCATGTACTGATACATTCTTGAAAACAAATAGTATCAAATAGCACTATAGACAACACTTTAATTACATATCAATTCAGAATACAATCCAGAATGCTCATAAATAAAACTTCTACCCATGTTCATAAAACTGCTAAAAGTAGCATCATGTTCTTCATGTAGTTAAGACATGTACTACATTTGGATTGTAGTTCCATGAAATCTTTAACTCACAGTTGCAGAAGTTATAAAGTTATTTTAGAAAAAGCCACAGATAATAGTCAAATACTCCTTCATCAAGTCTGGGAAGTTTAAACTTCCATTCTTGCAATCTAGATGGTTCCAATATGTTAAAATGGTTGGAAACATCAGGGCATTATGTACTTTTGGAAAACAACACCAATGAAGAACTCTTTCACATAAAAAGAAAAAGAGTACACAAAACAAGCTTCCACAAGTTTCAGAAATAAAAGTTTGTTTGTTTTTTTTTTTTTAATAGAGATATAAGATACATGGAAGGAACTTCAGGAAAGATTTGGGGTAAAATCTTGCTCTAAACAGAGTTGCATAGAAATTTATACAACCTGGTCTTGAAAACATCAAAGTAGAGTTTGTGTACCCTCTCTAAGTAACCTACTTCACTTATTGGGTGTCCTCATGTGTTATACCCAGCTGGAAACATTCTTTTTCTCATTAATGTCTATCGTTTCTTGTTCTCCTGACATGCATCACTGGAAAACCTGCAACATTATTTTTATAACTTCCTCCTAGGTATTGGAAGACTTCTGGTCCCTTCAAAACTGTCTCTTCTTCAGACTGGAAAATTCTATTTCCTTCTTGAAGGGTTTTTGTTCCCTGAATCTGTTGTCCATTTATCCCATTGGTTCCTCCAAATGGCAGCCTGCCCCTCAAGTCCTTCAACTGTAACCTCAGATGCGTTTCATCTGAAAATAAAAATATTGATGAAAATATTGTCCATCACATTGTTCCTCTGTTTCAGGTTCCCAGAAATATGTTCCTAGAGTATTTGTTCTGGGTATTTGCTAGGGACTGAAGTAAGGCTGAGCTGCCTTTAGGTCTCTGGGTTGTCCTTTTGGAAACTTTACAAAGTTTTGATACAGCTTGTCAGATCCATGAGCATTTATGAGTTGAGTTCTCATAAGTAGTCTCTGATTTGATCCTTCTCCACTGCTATTACTCCCTCTCTTCTCTCTCATTAAGCACACAGGCCTCAAAGAACAAGGCCCTGAACACTTCTGCCTTACCAGTGGCCACTGTTGCTGAATCACCCTTTTCATTCAGCAATCAGTACATACATTTTCCTTTGTCAAGCTTTTATTAGTAATGTACAAGCTCTTCTTGTTGCCTTGATGTCCCTGGCAAGCCTTGATTTCATTTCAGCTTTGGTTTCCCTGACACCATCACTGCATACTAATGCAATGTTTCAGAAATTCCTCCTTTGAAACCTATCCTTGCTTCCATCTCCTTTATGCTGCCTTTTCTGTTGGATCTCTGTCTTGAGTTGGTCTGTTGATAAATGTACTTGATTTTCTGACTATCAGCATGAACATTCATAGGCTCGAAAGGTGATGTCCTTACAGACTTGCTAGATTCCTTGAACTCATTTGCTTGTCAGAGCTGCCTCCCATGGAATCCTACCTTTCAACTCCCCAGATAAACTGAAGTCTGCCCTCCTAAAGTGCAGGCTCTGTACTGCACTGCTTGCCTTCCTCTGCCTACTCAGGATTTTGAACTCCACCATTTTGGAGTTTCTATTGATTATCATAGTCCCAAAGAGCTGTTGCTAGCTAGTGAATGCCAGTCATCTTGTTAGCCCTTTCAGTGTCTGTATCATGAGTTTACCTCAAATATAATCCAGAAGCCTCCTGGATAGTTTGCTTCTCACCACAGTGTCCTTCCAAAATATGTTAAAGTTCCTATAAGAACCAGCATCATAGGATCCAAAGACTTTGTTGAATGTTTTAAGTAGACTTTGTCTACTTCAACATTGATCAGGTAATCAGGATCAGTAATACTCTTTCTCCTCAATGTCACCCTCACTGGCCACTCTGAAACCCAAAAAGTCTCTCATGCAGCTTTAAAATATTTTTAATACCATGTCTACATCAGTCATTGCTAATAGTTTGTTTGCTGAATAGAATCAACTAAATCCTTGTTGGGCTTCCAGTCTTGATAGTTTAGCTTGATGGGCTGAAACATTTCCTCTGAATGCTTCACTAAAAAGAAAATGTTTTTAAAAGCTCAAAACAACTTTTGAAGGTTCATTTGCTAGTAAAATTCTGTTAGAATTATATCTATAGCCACAAAACTATTAAACTTATGATAATATAGTACTATAATCGGTTTATTTGAAGTATTTATATGACACCTGGCATACTATTTAAATATTATGTAAGAAATTATTAGAGGGTGAAGAACAGTCTGTATACGAGGTGCCTAGACCACCAAGTCCACTTATCTTGCAAGTCCAAGCAACATGATCCTTTCAAGACTGTTCAAAGGCAAGTTAGTCATTACTGTTACCGTGGGGGAGGGTTGTGAGTGTGGCAGTGTTGGTAGAAAACTTGATATCCAAGGTAAAAATAGTGTCATAAATATTTTGCCCAAAGCATTTTTGCGAAGCAGTGATAAAGAGGGACAAAACCACAAAAGCATTCTCTTAAATACAGCAAGTAGGTGCTGTAGTGACTTCAAACCACTTTTGAAAAGGAAAAGGAGAAACTCTTTCTACTTTATTATGAAAATGAGTACACGAGATACTGAAATGTGCCAGCTTAGTGTACCAGCTTGCAAGAAGGTCATACAGCCAGTAAGAAGGGGGATTACAGGCCTAAACCTTAGACTAACTAACATAAGCTCCTGACTTAGGCAGAAGAGACTGAGATATTTAACAGATTTGCAATAAAATTAATTGAGAAAGTAATGTAGAGACTGTCAGTGTAAGGTAGGATGTGAAGGGAAAAATGAATATGAACTCTTTTTTTTTTATTTTCATTTAGATTCTCAGAGTAGATTAGTCTGGTTTACACATAGCTGTATATTTAGCTATAGTGAGAAATATTGCCTAACAGAGGAATATTTCACAGTTAACACAGCCTCTCTCCCAAACAGTAGGCCTTATAAATAAAGAAAAACTGGTAAAATAATTCAGATTCATTAATATTGGAGGAAGAAGAGAATTATAAAAGAGTGTTCATGATCTTGGACCTTCTAAGGACAGACTGGCAGGCTAACCAGTGAAGCAGCTAAATCAGTTAGGGTAACCACTTAACTAAGATTTTTGTTTTCTTGATCACACATTTCTTTCTGTTAAATAAACTCACTGTCTTTCCAGCTGGCCAGTTATGTTTCTCTTGAAGCCTCAAGGTTCTCAGTACATAATTAAAGGCAAGGTATGATTATAGTCTCCAAATACATGAAAAGCTGACACACAAAGGAAAGGAGCAATTTGTTGTCTGCATCACCAGTAGATGAGTCTGAAAAATAATGGGCTTAAGTTACAACAAAGATAGGTGTTAGGAAGCAAATTCCAGTGCTAAGGATAGAGAGAACCAGGAAGCTAATGGCATGGGAGATTGTAAATACTCAGTCTCTGGAGATTTTTAGAACAAACATCAGTCAGATGGATATAAGCATAATTCAGTTTGCTTTAGAGCAGGGATATGGAAGAGACACTCTTGAGGTCCTTTTCAGGCCTGTGGTTCTATTATTTAAAGCCTGCTTCAAAGACTAACAGTCTTTAATATGTTTCAAATGGAATTATATCTTGTTTAGATAGTTGTGAAATATTCAAATGAAACATAAGTTTCATTAAAACCTGGAAAGTGAAATGAGTACACTAAATTAATCTCTCAAGTAGCTCTTTGACCTCTTATGTTTTTCCTTGTGTCTTATTCTTGCCATCATGCTCTAGAAAGCTGCAACCTGATAAAAAATACCTGGATAGCTGGCAATGACTCAAACTCATCCACCTGTGTTCATGCTTGACCTGCCTTTTCTTAAGCAGTTTCATCTCATTTTTTTTACCAGTCATTAAGCTTATTGACTAGTGTCTAGAGACCAGTATGTGACAAGCTTAAAGATAGCAAATCACACAGAAAGTCTGTGTACAAGAGAGATGTGTTGCTTGTATATGGTAGCACTTTTTCTGCAACACCTGGCCCCATCTCTGAACAGTGGATGTAGACACCCAGCATATTGCACCTGAAAGTTGGAATTTGAATAGATTGTGCTTAGTAATTAAATATTAGGAAACAGGACATTTCCTAAAGATTCACTACTACTTGCTTACCAGTACCAAGTAAGACATAATCCTTTTTCCTCCAGTTTCCATTTTTCAGTCAGTAAAATGCTTTGTAGTTTTCCTCCAGATTCAGCTGTAGCAGTCATGATTGACTTCTCAGCTGAAGTCAGCAGCAAGGGGTCCAGCTTCTTCCTCACCATTAGTTAGTACTGTAATCAATAGGAATCATTTGCCCTCTTAAAAATAGGGAGTATTTTCTAAGGGGAAAAAAAATTAACTGTCCATAGAAAATTGCATAAGCCCTTTCCAGCTCAGTTAAGCACAGAGGATTCTTCATCTTGTACCAGGAGATAAAGAAGGTCCTCTCTGTCTAGCTTTGCTATTCTACAGATAACCTCTTTTTTACCTAATGTAGATTTATTTCATTTTAACTTTTAATACATTTCAGTGAAACAGACTGCCACCAAAGAAAGAGTAATGAGACAACTCTTGTAAGTCTAAATAGATAAGAATTTTCAACTTGATAATCAGGAAAAATAATCACCTAGGTTTAAAGGTAATAAATCCTGTCACATTGAAATCACATAATTACTATAACACTTCATACTATCGAATATGCAGAACTTGCATATTATTGATCCTGTTTTTATGAACAGCACAGACTTCCATTAACAACAGTGAACTGTTCTGTGCATTGTTACAATGAGTGAATTTATACCAGAAGAAAATCAGGAAATTCACAATAAGGGTCAACATAATTAGTTACACAATGAGTGGTGTTAAAGAAGCCAGACCATACATGTCTAAGTATAAACATTGCAGAAGAAATGGGAGCATTCCAACTTCAGTTAAACCACTCAGAGATGTCAAGATTCAGAGCACTGTATTAACTCAAAAAAGAAAAGTAAGTTAAGACAAAGTGAAATATCACATTCAAAGAAAAAATTTGAAAGAAACAGATTGATTAGATGAGACAAACCAGAAAATCCTATATTTTTCAGCCATACTGTATGCCATAGGAAAAATATATTCCCAAAATACTGTGGAGAAAATAGTGATTTGGAAAATAATTCAGTGCATAAGAACTTCGGGATTATGTTTAACATTCTACAGAAAATTCTGTACAGTTAGTCACCTAGGGTTTGATTCAGATAAAAAAACAAACCTTACTTTTTTTTTTTAACTTTTGAACAAGTTTGGCCACTTCTCTAGTCTAGAGTAGATTCTGCCTTGGTAGACAGAATGCAATGCTTCCAGAGGGAGGTACATCCCTCTTCTTAAACTCCTTTCTTAGGCACCTCTAAAGAATGATTTGTCCCATCTTACTTCTTTCCATGGTCCACGGAGGAAATCTAGAAAATTAACTTAACCAAGTTACCTATATACTACTAAAGGACAGCTTTCTCTGAAAGTCTTTCTGTAGATAATTCTTGTGAGGTTCCACATCTACAGCATTGTATTTGTTTTCCAGGTAATTAATAAATTGTAATTAAGCTAAACCTGTAAAGTAAAAGAAAAGTTGGATTTCCATCAGTAACAGTCTTCTGGACTCAAGTTTATGACTGTCTTATTGCAGTGGGGTTTATTCATTGTGCTGGTACAGCTTTGCTAGGGCAATGTGCAAACTAACAGGTTTGCTATAATAATCAAACATGAAAGACATTATGAACCTAAGTTAGTTCTGGAGTACTACAAAGAATTAAAGATATTAGAAAACATGAGAATATAATTTCCTCTGGGTGATACCATGGTACTGATGCTTGTGGCAGGGAGCCCTTCCTTGCTGAAGGACTTGCAACACCATGGGCACAGTAATATTTTTATTTGCTTTCAGAAACAGCTGAAGAGAAAAAATAGTGTGATTTTTGAGTTTCTCTGTATTAAAAGTCTGTAAAAATCTGTTCTTTATTTGAGGTCTGTAAGATACCACAAGCAACTCCATATGTGCCTTCCTTTTGTGCTACATTTGTCCTTTTTATTTTGCAGTGCATAAAGTCACCACTGGAACCCAGTGACAGATCTTGATTAACTGTGCTTAATCCATTTCCACAGAAAAATGGACCGAAGAAAATGTTCTAAAACAAGATAATAAAATGTTATCATTTGTTCACTCTCATTTTATTAAACATGCTCATCTTATGTGCAAAGTAAGCCTATCCAGTTGGCATCTTTGTGATGAGACAGAATGCATAAGGAAAAACTGGTTTCGAAATGTATGTTTACATATTCTATCTGTAATGGTAATCTTACTGACAGACATTTGTCACTGATCATTCTGTTATGGTACAGTATAATTTGTACTCCTTTTCTCTTTGTTACTGGAAGTTAAATGGGAAAATAGATTACTGTAGAAAAGCTTGTAACTCTTTTTTTTTTTAACTAACATTCATCTCTAAGTCAGTTCCAAATGCAGGACTACCTCCCAATATCCATTAAGCCCTTTGTGACTGTATTTTTTGTTTTCTAGCACAAGAACAGAGATATTCAATGAATACAAGAGGGGACAAATTTCATACTGCTAAAACAAAACATTCACTCACAAGCCTTTAATTTTCATCAATGTCACAGAATGTTGTTGAAGGTTATAGTTGAGCAAGTTTTAGATGGTAGTTAGATATTTATATGCCTAGCAGGAAAAGAAAAATCTAGTACCAGAATATTTACTAACAACAATAGAATTTTTGAAAGGGAGATCAAAATTCACGTTTCAGGCCTTAAGGAAATCAGATTTAGGGAATAGGCATGAGCCATTTAATTAAGCATTTTCCCCATGGTTTGCATCACACATCTTCCTGTGGGAAACTTGTTGCTAGCCCTCAGAGTCTGAATGATGGACCTAGACAACCTGTTTTAGCAGGAGGCTTCCAGTGTTCTTATGTAAAACCCTGAGAAAGTGCCAATAATGGTCTCTGCTGTTATCTACCCTTGCGCACACTATGTTTATCCCTAGGAAGATAGATGTGTTGGAGTAAGGAAAGAGTGTTGGAAGCCTGGAGCTGAATTAGTCTTCTTTTATAACCAACAGAATGCAAAGAAGAAAAATAGTTCAAGGGATAACTTACAACATACCCGAAAGTTACGTCCTATTTTCACTCACAACAGATAAGAAAACTCCTTGGTATCTCAGTGGGTTGACCATGTCTAGCTACCACAGGCCCACCAAGCATCTCAACTGGACCGTGGACTAGGGAGAAGAAAATAAAATAAAATACTTATGGGGTGAAATAAGGATAGGGAGATCACTGTAATGGGCAAAACAGACTTGACTTGTAATTTAGTTTATCAACAATTAACAATGAGTTAGGATAAGAAGGAGTAAGACCAAATCTAAAAGCGCCTTCCCTTCTCATCCCTCTTTCTGGGCTCAGCTTCACTCAGATTTCTCTACTTCCTTCCCACAAGAGGTGCAGGGGAATGGGGGTTGTTGTCAGTTAATTACAGGTTGTCTGAGCTGCTCATTCCTCCTTGCACTCTCCCCTTGCTGCAGTGTAGGGTCCCTGCTGCAGGAAAGTCCTCCAGGGTAAGTTCTTTCCGTTCTTCACAGTGCATGTCCGTTCCACAGGGTGCAGTATTTCAGGAACAAAATGCATCAGCATAGGTGCCCCACAGGGTCACAAATCCTGATGGCAAGCCTGCTCCAGAGGGGCTTCCTTTCTCTATAGGCCACAGGTCCTGCCAGAAGCCTGCTCTAGCGTGGGTTTCCCATGGGGTCCTCCGCAGACTGCAGGTGGATCTCTGCACCACCAGGGACCTCATGCAGGGGCACAGCTGCCTCACTGAGGTCTGCACCATGGGCTGCAGGGGAATATCTGCATGGATCATTTCTCTTACATGTTCTCAGAAGCAGTTTTTCCCCACTTCTTATCTATGTTATCCCAGAGGTGCTGCCACTGCTGCTGATGGGCTCAGCCTTGGCCAGTGTGGTGTGTCCTTCTTGGAGACAGCTGGTGTTGGCTTTTTGTACATGGGAAAAACTTCTGGCAGCTTCTCCCAGAAATCACTCCTGTAGCCCCCTGCTGTCAAGACCTTGCCACATAAAGCCAGATACTCCAGGATCTTTTCATGTCTATAACCTTTTTCTATTAAACCCATGTTATCATACATCCTGCATAACTGACACAAACTCAACTGCCACACCTCACCGGTTACAAAAAGATCTGAAAGGGTGCATTTGATACATTTTCATTCTGATATGCTGTAAAAAACTTTCCAACTTACTTTTTTCTTCATCTCTGTGGTATTAATTTAGGACTAACATAACTCCATGTATTTAATTTAACTCCATGTGGTATACTCCATGTATGAAGAACTACATACTCCATGTATGTTATCTGTGTATATATTTTTTTTGTATATGATTTCATGTATTATATATTATTAACTTTTATAATATATGCATTAAATATAGAATATTTACTATATATATTTTTGTATTGTTCAATATGTTATATGAATTATAAGCAGAGTTTAGTGAGACAACTGGGAAGCTAATCTGTAGGCATAGATCTGGAATGCCATCTGAAGCATTTCTGTAAGTATTCTCCAAATATTGAACCAGTTTTAGTTGTGTAAGTGTGAAATTTCTTCAGGATGTAATCAAGAGGCAGTACATAGTTGGCTAGAAAATAAGAGCCTAGTGGCAATAGGACAATCTGTCTGTCTTCTTCAGCTGTACTCTTTACTTGAACATTCTTCCAAGCTCTCTATTCATTTTTCTTCTTTGATTTTTTTGTAAGCTTATACAGCACAGATATTCTCCCTTTCTCTACCCACATATTTTTCTTTTTAAAATTCTCTAATTCCTTTTATTTCCTTAATTTCTCTATTTAAAAATTATTTTCTTTGGTATCAATGCAAAATATGGTCTAAACTTGATCTTCAGTTGCTTCATTTGCATGCTTCATCACTGGCCTTCCCTTGCTTTTTCCTTTATCAGCTTCATCCAAAATGCTGGTCTAGTAATCATCTACATTATGGACAACTTCAATTATGATCTATTCATTAACCTCTCATTATCCCTCTTCCTGACTTCCAAACTCTGCATAACTCCACTCTCATTATTGGCAATTTTCTCTGCAATTTCTTAACTTTGACCTTGTATCCTCTAAGTCATATGCCCTCCATTTTATTCTTTCATTCCTGTCTTTAGGCCTCAAATTTTGGGGAGTTTTTGAGTCAAGGGTGAACATATAAACCAAAAGTGAAAGTGCCTGCAGTCAAAGAAACTCTCTCTTATGAACAGTCATGGAAATCATTAAAAATCTAAAGAGTGAATTTTCAAAGATTGTCTTCACACTCCCTTTTATCTTTTCTGCCCTGTTAAAATACTTTGCGTTTTTGGTTTCTATAGTTCTCAAGGTGTTATAAAAAGTGAATAGGCCTTGTTAGTCTATTTCCAGTACTAAGGTAGGGTAAACCAAACATACATGAGCAAGGCCAGTATCTTGCTAAAGGCCAAATTGCAAAATATCAGCAGAAGTTAGATTAAATTAGATTAGATTAGATTAGATTGTAATATCATAAACCTGGATTATCTACCTGGGTAGATAATCCCAGAATAACATTTTCTATCAGATGTTCACGTTAAATTAAATACATCCTTTTCTACTCTAAGACAGCAAGTTAGGAAAGTATTGCTCATCCTCCACTGAGATACAGTGTTATTATACTCAGAGAAGCAGGAAGTATTCTTGTGTTCAAGGCTAAAAATATTTTCCTTTCAAGATGCTGCCATGGAACGCAATCAGGATCAAAACTCACTGTTGAGGTCAGTAATAGAAAAGAGAGTACTTTCTTACAGTCAGAGGGACTTTTTTTCTTCACTGCAATTGCAGCTGAGATATGTGAACCAATACTGGCCTTCAGATATATTAAATTATGTTTCATTGATGGTGAAATCTAGTTTCCAGCTAATACTCCATTTAGTAGATGGCTTAAAGTGCACCTTAATCTGCATCGTGCCCCAAGTTTGACATTATTTGTGTAGGGCATCGCAGGTTGATAGTATTTTTTTTCTGCTGACAGGCACAGTTCTCTTCTCCATTAAAGCTTATGGATATTTATAACTCAAAGTGTTCTTGTAGTGGCTGGTAATATAGAACACTTCTCTGCAGTCTACTATTTGACAGTTTCTACTTACTGAGATCTAACTGATGAGAACATCCATAGTTTTTTTCGTTACTAGACAGTTGTGTCAAGGTGATCCTGATCCCTGAGCTGAAGGAAGCAAAGACACAAAAACCTATTTTCTTACCCAAATTCATGTCAGAGTCTTTCTAGAAGCAGCACACACCACCTTACTGAGATAAATAGCAAATCAGCTCTAACCTCTTCATCACTTTTTCCTGTTTCTTCAAAATAAATGTAGACTTCCAACATCCAACATCCCAGACTACAACACTGCCTGCATAGATATAAATCAAAGTACATTTTCTTCATGCTTAAGAACATGGAAACGGTATAAAACTCCAGTGCATCAGGAATCAGGAAATTAGATTTAGAACAGGGAATCACTGGAAAGATCTTTAAATTATTTCATCCAACCTTCTACTAAAAGCAGGAGTATCGTATCCTAAAAACCTTCTTGAGAAGAGAATCCATAACTCCTCAGTGTAATCTTAGTGCTGTGCTAAACGACCATTTTCCAGCATTCTAGTGCTGAAAAATGTATTCATAATGCCCTGCTTGAACCTTCCAACCTGTAGTTTGTGGTTGTTGCCTGTCAGCAAGTCCAGGTATAGAATGAATCATAGAATGGTTTGGGTTGCAGAGGACCTTAAAGATAACCTAGTTCCAACCCCGTGCTGTAGGCAGGGATGCCATCCTCTAGACCAGGTTACTTGGGGCCCCATCTGACCTGATCAAGCACTGCCAGGAATTGGGCATCTTCAAGGTCTCTGGACAACCTGTTCCAGTGCCTCACCACCCACTGGGTAAAGAATTTCTTCCTAACATCTAATTTAAACCTGACCTCTTTCAGTTTAAAGCCATTCCCCCTCGTCCTGTCACTATCTGCCCATATGAAAAGTCCTCCATCTCCTTTCTTATAAGCCCTTTTAAGGTACTGGGAGGCCCAATGAGATCTCCCCAAAGGTCTCCACTTCTCTTCTCCACACTGAAGAACAATCCCAGCTCTTTCAGCCTGTCTTCATAGGAGATGTCCTTTTTGACGGACCCTTTCCAGTTCCTCCACATCAGCCCTGAATAGGGGGACCAAAAGCTGGACGCAATTGCTGAGATGTGGACGTAGATGATGCAGTAAAAGCGAATAATAAGTTCCTTTGATCCTTTCTAGTAGAGAAAATTCTCCTTACTTAACCCAGTATGTAGATTGCCTGCTATGTGATGAGAACACACGGGGGCCTTAGATTCAGCCAGGGATTTACTACACCTGCACGGCCACTTGGTCATCTCATAGCTGTATGGAATCATTCTGCTCTGGAAACAACTTTGAACTACTCATGTATGAGCCGCATGGGCATCCTTTTGGCCCAGTTTTCCTGCATCTTAAAATCATTTGAAGCTTTAATACTTATTGTGTAAATTTAATATCTTCTATAGATTTACTGAGAATTATTTACTCATCATTGAGATTGTTGACAAAGATACCAGTTGTGGAGCCATTGCCACCCCACTTAGGTCTTGTGCTCATTACCAGATTCACTGGACATCACATACCTGATTCCTAGTCTCTGAGCACTGAAGTCCAGCCAATATAAAGCCTACTTAAAAGTGCTACTTACAGGTTAGAGTGCTCTGAGAGATTTCCATAGCCTCAGCAAAGTTAAGGTATGTTACATCCACTCTTACCCCTTCACTCATATTGCTAGTCACTTTATCACTGAAGATAATTGAGATAATAAGCATGATCAGTCCTTAGTAAACCTTTGTTACTTACTTGCCCTTTAATGTTTAACCCAAGACAGCAACTAAGCACCATGCAGTTGTTCACTCACTCTGCCCAGTGCAAGATGGGAAAGAGAATAAGAAGAGTAAAAAATGAGAAAACCTGTGGGTTGAGATGAAGAAAGTTTAATAACAATAAAAACAACAACAATAATATAAGGAAAATGAAAAAATAACAAAGAGAGAAAATAGAACCTAAGAAAGACAAGTCATGCAAGTGAAAACAGCTGCTCACCACCAACTGACCAATGTCTAGTCAGTCTCTGAGCCAAGGGCCGCTCATCTTTATATGCTCCCCCATCTTTATATGCTGAGCATGACACCAATGGTGTGGGATATCCATTTGGTCATTTGGGATCAGCTGTCCTGGCCATGTCTCCTTCTTGTCTACCTCCTCACTGGTCGGCTAGGGAGAATTGCAGAAAATACCCTGATGCTGTGCAGGCACTGCTCAGCCATTACAAAAACATCCCTCTGTTATCAACACTGTTTTAGTCACAAATCTAAAATACAGCCCCATACCAGCTACTCTGAAAAACCTACCTCTATCCAAGGTTTTTCCACCTCTATCCAGGGTTTTCCAAAACACTGTTTAGGAAAAAACGCTAAAAATCTGTTTTTAGGGACTGAGATGAATCTGAATAGTCAGTAACTCCCAGATGGTTCCTTCTACCATTTATAATGCTTGGCATAATATTTTCTATTTCTTTTCTCATTTTTAAGGGACTTTTCCAGATTGCCTTCAAATTTTTTGGCCACAGGTAAGTAGCAGCTTTACAGTCATCTCAGATGTGTGCTTCAGCAGTTTCAGATGAATCTCATCCAGGTCCAGGGATTTTAGTACATCAGGATCCTTCAAGTAGCCCCTAGCCTGAAAGGATTCCACTCTTGACTGCTCTTCTTCTTCCCAAGCTTGACTGGTTTGAGGCACTGATCTGGTCTCAGGCTTTTCCTATAGGCACTGAAGCAGGGAGGTGGGGAAAACATCAAGCACTTCAGTGTTATCTGTGTCATCCATCACTGGGCTGTCTCCTCCCTTTTGTCAACAGTGACACATTTCCTCTGAACTTTTTGCTCTGAACCTTTTTCTGTGAGCAAACTGACAGAATTTCTTCTTGTTACTCCTTGTGTCACTAGGCAATTTCAACTTCAGTTGGGGTTTGGCCTTCCATTTTTCCTCTAAGTGAGTAATGTTTCTCTCTCATGTCTATCCTTGATTCCAATTTCTTGCATGCTCTCCAGGTTAGCTAGCATCACTTTGATAATCATTAAAAATCAATGGTTTCAATGTTATTATGTTGCTGTTTGCATTGCATTGGTTTTGTGCAGCCAGTGTTTGGTCGGTTTGTGATCTCATGGCATGTTAAACAAAGTAATACGGATTAACATATATATATATATATATATATATATATATATATATATATATATATATATTTATAAAGACAGATAGATGAAAACTCACTTGGTAAAGCTGACCAAGGGCCTACACCAAATCTGTGGGCAACAAGTTAAATTTTACAGGCAGTCAAAATGCATACATCACTCTCATCTGATTTCTAATAAGGAAGAAACTGATTTCTAATATTTTAGGGAGTTGCTTTCCAATCAAAACATATTTATTTTGTCCTCGGGCTGTGAGTTCCCTAAAACTTCTATCCGAGAGAGCCCTCTGTTCAAAGTTGCATGGTCATCCAACTGCCATAATTTATGTTTCACGTGCACATTACAGATATATGAACCATTATTCTAGGTATTTTTTCTTGATCCTGGTTCCTGCATACTTCTCTCCAGCTGAGCAACTTGTTTAGAGTCTTTCTAGTTTTTTCTTGATCCCTTAGTTAAAAAATAGCATCTTAAGGTGACACTTCACCTAAAGGTCCCTGAACCCTGTGAATATAAAACTCCAGTTTCACTCTATCTGCAACATTGTTTTTAAATTTTCTTACTATATCAGATAAGCTGGAGGTTTTTTTTTTTGGTGAACATTTGTTTAAATATTTCGTTTCCTTACACTTTAGAAAAATGCATTTTCTATTTTAAAGTGACATATCATGTCTGAAAATTAATCTATCACTATTTTAGAGTCTAAAGTTTGAAGAGTGAAATGGATAGAAAATGCTTCAGTTACCCTGAGCTTTTTCTCCATTTATTTGGCTCTTAGAGATAATATTTGTAACAACTAGATACACTTTTTTTGTCTTTTCCCTTCAGTTAAGGAACAAACTTAGGGAAGAATGAGAAAGTATTTTCCACTCACAACTTAAAGTATCTCTGCCACATAAAATCATAGACTTGTTAAGGTTGGAAAAGACCTGTAAGATCATTGAGTGCAGTTAAACTTCATATATTTATTATGTTTACATTTAATTTGTCAATAATTAACACATGAATAGGAAAAAAAATCAAATTTTATTTTCCTTATGTATTTAAATACATAGGGGAAAAAAAACCTCATAAAAAGTGTTTTCTCTCTTCACTTTATATCTGTGTCCCTCAGACATTGGGCATTTTAGCAAATAACCACATAGCTTCTTTCCACTTCCCCAGGGAAGATGGGAGATGCACTTATGAAGTCTCTGATGACATCTGGATGAATAAAATTCTTAGAAAGTTACAAGAAGGTCAGGCTGAAATGCCACAGGGCCAGTACCTAAAAGATGGCAAACATAATGCTAAAATCTGCACGAATGCATTCTTGCATATTATATATATTTGTATCTACCTGCTTTTCTACAAAATTATAAATACTATATTAAAGCACTTTTTTCTTCACAGGCATGATTGAATGTTAATTACATGGAATCTGTGAGGTTTTGTAATATTTTCAAGGCCTTAACTGGCTTTGAGATATTTGACAATTTATTAAAAAGAAACAAATCCTATAGTCTTATGGTAAAAAGACCAAGAATATACCTTTCATGTTGACTTTAAAATACTAAAATGATTTTCTTTTAATTTTGCTTCTGCACTATCATTGTACTGTGATAGGTGCCAGAGTTGATGAATGGATGTTAATTACCGGTGCATGTCTCAGCAAAACTGCATGAAAATCAATGTTAATGTATCTTCACCTAAACTTTAAATAATGTGCCTCTGGAGGACCAAATTCAAATAGCACCAGCCAGCAACCTCTGCACAAACAGGTTAATTTATGATTCAAAATATATAACTACACAAATAGAGGTATATGCAGCTCAGGAGCAGACAAGCTGTAAATTTATATTAGAGGAAAATACTTATGTCAGCATTTCTTAAAAAAAAGAAAATAAAAGGAAAGAAAGAAAAGAAAATTTAAAAATTTAATAGTTTTCTCCTATCCTGTCTCTGTTTGTCAGTGGAAAATGTAGAATCACAAAGGACTACACCAGCAGAAGAGAATTCGAGACACAAGTCTCTCAAACTCAAACTTATATGCTTTCGTTTACTTTCATTTTGAAGGCTTTAGAATAGAATTAGCTTGTAAAAGTTAATGAATTTGTTTAGAAAATGTCAAGTTGATGGACTACAACATGAATTTTTTAGAAGAAAAATAAGAACACACTGATGCTGATTTTTCTCATATCACGAGCAGTTTACAGAAAGCACTGATCTTACTATGTCTATGGAACTTTACATTCCAGGTATTGAAGACTTGGAACAGTGAAAGGAAAAGCAATACTGAAAGGTTATCTTTTAGAAAAAAGACCATTGAGGTGTCAACTGGAAGTAGATCAGGCTGAAAAAGCAGCCTTTTGAAAAACTTTTGAGGAGAGCATATTTATTATGATTGCGATTTTCATATATTGCCAAAGGTGCAGGGAAAATGAGGTCACAATAGACAAGAGGCACAAAACTGCAATTTCTTTTGTATCAAAGTGACTCTCAAAGGCTTTCCTAAACAACAGTGAGAAAGATGGTGTACTTATTCATTATTACTTTAAGATCTCAAGCAGGAAAAGACAAGTAGCACATAGCTGAGGAAGCCACGTAACATTTCCCAAAACATTCCGGTGTCGATGCCATGCATTTCACACTCCTTAGGAAGGCAGCCTAAGCTCAGTTAAACAGCCTTGAACTCCATGTCTTCAAAAGGAGATTCCTAAGGAGAGATATGTTGAAGGTGCTTAAGTTCTTGTTCACCTGCTCCATACAGCTCATTAAATAATTATTGTCTAGTTCTCATAACAAGGACTAGAAGTAGACAATAAAAACACCAGCCAAAGCCTGTAGAGTAAACAGAAGACAATACCTTTTCACTGAGAGCATATCTATAAGCTCTGGAACTTATTTTTATAGCTTATTGTCTGTTGCATGCCAAAAATACCAAAGGAAAATCAGACCCATTTGGATGAAGGCTGCATAGAAGGCTGTTAAATGAAGAACTGTGTATACAGTCTTAGCATCCCTAAGGAGCTATTCTCAGAAAGTGGGAAAATGCTAGTAGAATTATATTTGCTTTCTTACAGTGGATCCGTACGCTTCCTTTCGCCGTCACTGCCAAAAACTGGTCAGGTGGACCTTTGCTCTCAGTCAGTACAGCTATTTTATATTAACTATCCTTTCTTTATGTGCTTTTATCCTGCCTTTTGTGTAATTTAATTTAGGGCAGAATTGGTCAGGAGGAGGATGAAAATGCAGATCTCAGATCTCAGCGACTGCCAGCCATATTGCCTTTTGCATTTTTGAACTTTCATCCATTAGTTTTTATTGATGAACCGTTGTTTTTAGACTGATTTGTTATGGTTCCTGCTTATGAAATTCAAGTTACCATTTATAGTTTGAAATTTTAGATTTATTTCTGGATATACTGAGAAGAAATATGTCACAGATAGCAAAATTAGAACTACTTTTTTCTTGTCTAATAGTAATATGGCCATTCACTTTGGCATTACAATTACTGTCCATTTATTGAACGTTTAATTTTTGAATGTGAATATCTATAATTTCATGGAAGAGTGAAAAGAACAATGTCCACAATAGCCAACAATTACTTTCCAAACCCCAAATATTTATACTGAGGTGCTTGAAATATTTCTGTCCATTGTTTAGTTGAAAGGTATTGAAATAAATTGTTTCAAGTCAAAATATGCTTGGATAAACTTTTGAGAACCAAATATCATAAACTTTAGACTACTTCTGGCCTTGGATAATAAGGAAGACATGCTATTTATAAATGCAACAATTTTACAACTGCTTTTCAAATAATTTTTTAAAATAGCTCAATTTCAAAATATTTTATCACAGCAAATTTTGATTAAGACATGGGATTTCTTTTCGTAATTACATGAGGCTTATTCTGCCATGTTATTTATGCATTTCTAGTTCTCAAGAACCCTTATTGATCTACAGTCAATATTACAAAGGGAAGTTTAGGAATTCATCTTGAATGCTGGGGCTAAAAACCCTCTTTAGAACACACTTAATTTGCTTAATTTTAAATATGTGGAGCTCATGAAACTTGATCTGGAGAATTTAGAATCTTTTTCTCTGAGCTTTTGAGGGGAAACCACAGACATGTTTAAATAGGAAGACTTGGAGGAGTAAAAAGGAGGCATGGTTTGTGTCTGTTATGCAATACAGTCTCTCTGTCTTTCAAAACATCTGGGTCCCATATTATCTCTAAATAATGCTTATTCTGGGTTTAGTAGATTTCAAATCACTTTGTGAAAAGGATCAAAATCATTATCAGATAAAAGACAAGAAAGTGATTTGTCCAGAATTTTGCACAGAAGAGAAAACATACATCCTAAATTTAATCAAGTTGCTAAATGACACCAGCTTTCTGAATTACCTCATAATTGTAAATCAGTTCCTAATTCCCACTCAGTCGTATTGCAATGCTTTTAAACACAGACCATAGTACTTTCTTGTTTTGTAAGGGCAGGGATTGGCAGGCTACAATGTGTCCATGATTCTTTATTAAGCAGTAATATTCATGACTTTTTTGATTAAACATATAAAATACAGATGACTGATAAATCTGAGGGTTAACTGTGGCTTATAGGCCCAGAGTGTTTGAATACCCTTTGTGTGTGAGTTTTTACACAAATGCATATGACTGTACATATATCTATATAAATGTCTATATATGTTCATGTACATAAATATATGGATGTACACGGTCATATAACACAGTAATACAAATAATGAGTGATATCTGTAAAGTTGGCAAGCCTTGACTGGAAATCTCAGTGTAAATCAAAAAGATAATTAAAAAGTTAGGAAAGATGACAGAAGTTTATTTTTAATATAAATTTGTTGGTTTGCTAAAATCTCATTTCAGGTTTCTATAATGAACCTATCATTAGCAGTTTTTGTGATAACTCTGAGAATTTCTGACATTTTGCAACTATTTTTTTAAACTTCTTTTGAGATTGTTGAGCCACTATTAACTGTAGTCTCCTTTTAGGATTACTTAGAGACATCCTCTATTCCTCTTTAGAATAAAAATTCCAAAGGATAGTCAGCCTTCTACCAGGAATTCAAATAGCAGTTTCCCCAATCTGAAGTCACTACTGTCTTTTGAGATCATTTTTTAAAACAATGGCACCCTGAGGCAATGGGCCAGAAGAAATAGTGTCTGCAATTAGTGTCACATTTAATCTAGAGCAGGAGTATAATGTGTTTTGTTTTTACAGAAACCTTATTGGCTATGTAACTCAATGTTATGACGATGTTTTAAGAATTCCCAAGTCATATACCCTGAAAAGGTCTGTATGCTCATTAAAGAATTGGTCTTACAGTATCTTAAGGAATTGGAACAGAAATTGAATTTATGTTTAAAGAAGTTTGCCAGAGAAATTTAGGCTTTTTAAAAAAATAAAATTTGGTGGTGAAACAAGAGTAGCATTTCAGTGGAAAAAAGCAGTGGCTCAAGAGATGTAAGTATGTTCAGATGGCAGTAGAAAGAGCAGGTTAATTTCTATTATTGACAAGTTATTTTAACTGCTGTTAAAGCTAAAGTTCCCACTCTGTGAACATCTGTGAAGAAATTCTCCTTCCCCACACTGGATGTTTCTGTCCTTCCAGTTCTCATGTGCTGTCATGCAAGATGCATGCTCCCTTCTCAAGACTCTCCCTGACCCAGGATGCAACACCCAAAGTCATGCTTGGTACGCAAAGCTTAATGAGGGCATGCTGCCCTGCATATGCCAAAGTGGGTGTTTGGATTTGAGCTTTACTTTGCTTGCAGTTCACACTGTCAAACTTTTGTATCCTTACAATTGTAGCTTTTGGTTGTGACTTTCACAGACAAATAATCTGGATATGTAAATAGTATCTTTTGGTATGACACCTCTTGGGAGGACATTACCAGGACAAGAATTTAAATACTGAGAACCAAAAATAGTGGAGAGACGGTGCACAACTTTTAAAAGCATTTTTCAGATGTATTTGAGTCCTTAACTTATCATATACTTTCACAGAGCAAAGCCAGACAACTTTGATCAAGAATTTTCAATGATGGATTAATTAACCTGTGTCATTATTTTGAGTGGAAATATGTTATTAAGCACTCAACAATAGAGTCATCTCCCATATCTCAGTTCTGGGCTGAGGACCCCAGAACTGAATGCATAATTCCAACTGTGGTATCACCACAGAGAAGTAGAGGAGATGAGTCACCTCCCTGAACCTGCCAGCCATGCTGCTTTTTAAGCAGCCCAGGATATGGGTCTGCAAGTGCACATTGCCAGCTCACATCCAGCTTTGCATCCACCAGCACTTCCAAGTCCTTCTCAGCAGAGCTGCTGTGGATCTGTTCATCCCCCAACCTGGATTGATAACTGGGATTGCCCTGACCCAGGTACAGCACCTTGCACTTGACCTTATTGAACATTATGAGATTCCCATGGGCCACTTCTCAAACTTGTCCAGGACCCTCTGGATGGCATCCCATTCTTCAGGTGGTCCAGCCCACCACTCAGCTTGGTGTCACCTTCAAACATGCTAAGTGTGCACTCGATCCCTTCATCTGTGCCACTTATGAGCATATGATACAGCATTGGTCTCAATGCAGACCCCTGAGGGACACCTCTTGTCACTGATGCCCATTTGGACATTGAGCTGTTGACCACTACCCTCTGCATGTGACCATACAACCAATTCCTTATCCACTAGACAGTCTATCCATCTCTCTCCAATTCAGAGAGAGGGGTATTGTGGTGTACCCTGTTAAAGGCCTTACAGAGTTCAAATAAAATGTTTTAAATTGTGTAAAGAAAAAAGGAAAGGTAAATGTCAAAGATCTCAGTAGAGATTATGCTTTTCTATTTTTACATATTAAGAAACATTTTATTTTCTTTTTTTAAAATTCAATTGATGTTTCTTCTTTCTAGGTGCTTAGACCACATCTTAAGGTTTTTTAAAATCGTGGAAAAGCAATAGAAGTACTTCTGTCTGACAAGCAATATATGAATTCAGTCATTTGGTATTTTTGAGGATGCTTAAGTCCCAAGAATATGTGTGAGAAGTAGTTACTGCATAAAAGTACTGTGAAATGAGCTTCATTTATATGTCATTTATTGTGTTTATTTTGAGGAATACACCAATTGGGACCACTGTTGATAAAGTTAACATTACACAGATGTCCACCGACTGGTACTTCTTCAGAAAAAACCTAGCTGTATCTTTCTCAAAGATTTTAAAAATGACATCAGCAGAAATGATAAAGGTGAGTCACTGTTGAAGTACGAAATTAGCTTCCTTAAAAGATTTTAATGATTCATAAACTTGATTTTAATCCTGTAAAAGGGCATTGTAACTTGTAATTTCCCATTGGAGACAAGAAAAGAATGAAAAGTAAAAGACTTACTTCAAGTGATAATACAAGCAACTTAGGTTTTACGTGTTTTGGCGCTTTTTTTGACAGGACTCAAGAGGAGAAAAAAAGTAATGTATCATAGCCTCAAGGGAAAGCAAACCAGCTGTCAGCTTGAAGGAAACATTGGTTAAATTATTTCTTATAAAGCTTTTGTTAGACCGCAACAGCAAAGAAGCCCCAACATGCTTTTGCATACACAGATTCTATTACAAATCATCTCTGCACACTTATTTTTGTACAAAGTGGACCCATCTCATGGGTCATATACATGGTCCTACCTCAACTGCTAAGTTAAAAAGACCCTTAGTCTCCCAGCTCCTACCAAGTAATACTATCCTCAGTCAATTTCTTTATTTTTCTATCCCTTTTCTGTTGTCCTCCCTTAACAATACTTCTGCTTTAGCACTTTTTTGCACACTGTGAACAGTCTACACTTCTGTGCTTGCAATCTTATTCCAGTTTTTTATTCTCCCGAAGCAAATCTCATCAATCAATGAGCAAAACCTCAAGGTGAGACAAACTAGATACATTCTAAAAAGAAATAAAATAAATCCAGATCATCAGCATCCTTAGTTTCTCAAACGCTAATCCATACAAACTACCCAATAGAGGTGACTGCTTTCAATGTGAAAAGCTAATTGGTTTGCATGCTATAAAGCATTAGGTCTCATATATGTTCAGCCTTGCCTCAAATATATATTTCTTCTCTTTCTTGATTACAGATATTGGTCCACCCTAGGTGAGCCAAAAAACATGAAATGATGCAGTGTAGAACAGAGAGGTTTGTCATTCTGTTTGTCTTCAGTTGGACCAAGAATTATACTCTGCCTTGGAGAGCCAGAGGCTAAGATTTTATCCAGGATAAGTGCCTGTTCTGCCTTCAGTGAGACATCTCACATGAAGTCACAACTTCCTTTTGGTTGTGTCTTTCAAGTCATATGCACTGCATGTAATATCTGAATCTGCCTGGGAAAGTCAGGCATTAGAGCCCATCAGCATGGCACCTTGAATCTCAACATAGTCCGGCCAGCAGGTGAGGGAGGGGATTCTGCCCTTCTGCTTCTCTCTGGTGAGACCCCACCTGCAGTGCTGCATCCAGCACTGGGATCCCCTGCACAGGAAGGACATGGACCTGTTGGAGCAAGCCTGGAGGAGGTCACCAAGTTGTTCAGAAGGAAGGAGCACCTCTCCTGTGGAGAAAGGCTGAGAAAGTTGAGATATTCAGCCTGGAGAGGAGAAGGCTTTGGGGTGACCTAATTGCACCATTCCAGTACCTGAAGAAAGCCTCCAAGAAAGATGAAGGGAGACTATTTACAAGGGCACATAGTGACTGGGTAAGGAGGAATGTCTTCAAACTGAAAGAGAGTAGGTTTAGGTCAGATATTAGGAAGAAATTCTTTACTATTAGAGTGGTGAGGTGCTGGAATAGGTTTTCTAGAGAAGCTATGGATGCCCCAATCCTGGAAGTGCTTAAGGCCAGATTTTATTGGGCCCTGAGCAACCTGGTCTAGTGGAAAGTGTCCCTCTCCATGGCACAGGAGAAGGAGCTAGATGACCTTTAAGGTCCCTTCCAGCCCAGGCCATTCTATGATTCTATGATAGGTTGTTTCAGCCTGCCACAAAATTCCCATTGCAGATCATGCTGAGATATATCTTAGACAATGGATTGCATTTTCGAGCTATTTATTCCCTAGAAATCTTCCCTTTTCAGGAGGAAATTCCTGAAAGCAATGCAAAATCCATTGTCAATGAACAAAGTAATTGATCAGGAGATGCTGCTTGAATTTCAGTAAATAAATCGGCCATTTCCTGCTAGGCTTTCTCAGTTGCTGAGTATTTCCTCTTCATGCTCTAACAAGCATGTGTTCAGTACTCCTCCCAGCAGCATGAAAACTGCTTGTTGATATTTCTGGTACTTCTCTTTTGTGTATGTCCATTTGAACAATTCATTGTGTAGAGTGTACATAATTTCTCTTTGAGCATCAAAAAGGTTTTTTCCTCAGTCCACTTTCTAAAGTATTGTTTTCAGGATCCTAATGAATTTTAATGTCAGAGGAACTAGGGTGGAAATAGGGTTCCTAATAATCTGTCTAAATTAATCTCACAACACCCAAAAATAAAACTGCATGCCTTTTTTTGTTTTCAAGATTGCACAATGATGTAAGTCAACAACAGAGTTATAAAAGAGCTATCTCACAAAGAAGAGCAGCACATTAATCATGTTGACAGTGAGAGCTGTGCTTCATACATAGCAGTTCTATGCTTACTGCCATTACAATAGATACTCATCATTTTAGGTACAGACTGCATCCTTGTCTAAGGGGTCAGCCGTTCATGGACAAGTATCCTGAGCCAGAATGCAATCCATAAACTTTTGAAAGAGGATCATCCAGGACCAAAAAGAAGCAGAATAGGTCTTCATCGAGGGACTTTGTTTTGTAATGAAGAAACTGTATCTTCCACAATTTTTCCAAAGATTTCACATTCGCTTTTCTAAATCAACAGTGAAACAATTTATTCCATCTTTATTTTACAGATTTCTGCATTATCCAAACCATGAGCTATATACAAAGTCTGTAATTACCCAGGCTCCATAAGGGCAGAAGCACACTGCCATCTGCCAAGCACTGGCAAATGTATTGCCTGTCTCAGTTTGGGATTTTACAGACCTACTACTTTTTCAGGCCACACAGGGCACTTCTATGGTGAAAGCAGAATCTTTCTCTGTACAAGGGTGCAGAGAGCCAACCACTGTTTTGCTTTGTGTTAATGTGATGGGCTGATATTTAGGATGACTTACTGAATGTGATAAGGATTCCAAAAGCATCAACAAGACATGTTTCTGCTCACACCAACGTGATCTAGTGTAGCCTTCTTCACACAGTCAACTCCCATTTCCTCACCTGCCTAAAAGGCAGACTGCGATTTGCCTAGCTATGAAGGAAATAAAAATACAGCCTCTTGCACACAAGTCTCAAAACCTAAAGATTCTCAGATTTTTATCTGACACTGTCTTGGAGTAGGGATGTTAGGTGCATCCTAGAAGAATCAAGAAACTTTTCATTTCTACCAGCACCAGCCTGTGTATTTTGTGCAGCTGACTGTTCACAGGCTTTGTCTCATCCTCAGCTGTCCTCATGTCTCCTCAGCGAGTGTGTCTTTGTCCCACACAGGATATGGATTGTTACAGCTCACAGTCACGTAACCATGACTCTCTAACCTGAGCAATTTCCTCTACAGGCCTTCAGCTCCATTGGCCAAGCAGATGGCTCTTACACTTCATCCACTGAGAGGGAGAGCTGTTCTCCACAGCATGCAGGGGATATAGTGCTTTCTGCTCAAGCCTTCTAAACCTTGCTAAGTGGAATATGTTCCATTTGTTCAAGGAGACAGAGTTTGTCCTCTGGCTATCAGTAGTTTTTTCATCCTGTTGGCTCTGTCCAACTCAGGTGTCCTAGTAGATACTGCTGAAGATCCATTTGTCTCAGAAGCAGCTCTGCTATTCTCACTAAAAATATTCCCAATAAAATCCAGTCAAATATTTTTAAAAAAATTCTGCAGCAACCTTTTTAATATAGTCAAATTATAAGCAACTGACCTACCACCCTCCCTTTAAACAATTGAAGAACATCTATAGTTCCATTTCTCTTAGTTCCCCATGTAGTAAAAATAGATTTTCTCGGTGCACCACATATAATATGCTGTGGATCTTCATGCTTCCTTGAGGCATTAAACTATGAGGCATTAAACTATGCCTAATTTTTTTGCTTTATTTTAATTCGCTTTATTTCCCAGTTTTTAAAAGCTGTTTATTTGGAGATCCCCTAAATTTAAATCTCACTGGAAGTTATACTAAGATATTTTTTTAGCTTACCTACTGCTAATCTTATTCTTAATTTAGTTGACATGCTGTTTGTTCTTCAGCAGTTAATGGAAGGTGGATTCTGACACTTGGTGAATACTTTGCATCTGGCTTCCTGCTCTAATGCATACACACAAAGGGTTGTATTGAACTCAAAACACTAGCTATGTCTGTGTTTAAACTCATGGTTAGGCTGCTAAAGAAAAGTGACTTGAGTTTTCCAGGAACTAAACGGTAGGCATCTAGACTTACACATTAGAATGGGTCATAATGTGTGGTTTACTTTGAGAAAATATCAGAAAGAAAAAGAGTAATGTTTAGCAAATATATAGCATAGCATGAGGATAAACAAAGATCTGAGTTTTAAAAAATCAGCAATTTGACAGAGGTTCAGACTTGAAGGAAAGCTGTCAACAGTTCCATCAGGTGTTTAATTCTGATTCACAAAATCATAATTCACATATTTTTGAAAATTGTGTTAATCACAATTTTTTTTCTATTAGTATATATATAAAAATAATGAGAAAAAAAACAAAACAAAATAAAATACGATTGTATTTTTCAAGGAACTCCAAAAAAGTTTCTGCCCCATTATAAATTGATTCTATTTGAATTTTCATTAGGCATACCATAGATATTTTGCTTAGCTAGATTAAATTTCTGAGCAATCTGCAAGGCAGTTAGGAGCAGCCATTAAAATGACCACATAAAGCAAACAAAAATTACTTCTCTTGTTTGAAGTACATATACATTAAAAAGGAAGGTACACCTCTTTTATGCATACTTCCAGTTATACAGAGCAAAATCCCTGATGATTTCAGGAAAGAGCATATGGTCTGCCTGACTTTTTAATCCTATTTTGCAGCTCAGAAAAGCAGTTATCAAATGTTAGCTACTAATTTTGGCTTCATCTTTTTATTTATGAAATTATTTATTTATTTATGAATTTATTTATTTATAAATTTATTTATTTATGAATTCTGTATACAGATTAATTTTACTTGCTCTATGTTTACTATTATTGCATTTGCTAATAGACAAAAAATTGCAAAAGCTTTAGGACTGATACATAACACCGTTTAGTCCCAGATTTGTAGAAAGAAAGAAGCCAAGTACATCTTGATAGAATTAAATTCCAGCTATTGTTTCTGAAAGTCTCTGCAGTGCCTTTTCAGCAACTGCACATTCAAGAAGCTATTGCTCATTCTTCAGCAATCAGAAAATACCTCTGCCACAAAGTTTTGCTCAGTGAGGGCAAGGCTGCTTTCTGCAGTGATGTCAACAAATAAGTGCTGTTCTTCAAATGCTGACCTTTAAAAAGCACATTATTAAAACTAATACATTATCTTACAGAGACTGGAGAGCAAACAGGAACGAGGCTTCTCTTTACCAGAAGACATACCATTGCTCTTCACCCAAAGCTTCCAAACTTTGTGAAAGTGCCAGTTTTTCATATTTAGAACTGCTCTGCACTAGCCTTGTTTGCCATGCCTGGGTAGGCAGATCTGCACTAAGGAGCAGGTTTTTTCCCATTCCCAGATGAGCTGAGTAGCACAGCTGGTTGGAGGTAGTTAATTGCTCTTCATGATGATTAGAATGTTGTTAAGGTTTTCTCAGAGGGAGAGAAAAGAACATGCATGTAGTTTGAAAGGTCATGGTGGAAACAAGATATAGCAGGCACAAGATAGTGTTATATTGACAAGTGTTTATCATAAGAAAACACACTTGGCATTAAAACCTGATAGCTCTTCCAGTTGATTACAAAGTAATATAGTTTCATAAAATAACACTATGATTATGTGTCCCTTTGTAAAATCACATTTTTCTCCTCTGCAGAAGATTGCCATTTTTGTGGTTTAAAAGCAATGCAAATATGCCAGAAAGGTTTTAAAAAACAACCAGTTTGTTACCCTCATTAATTTGCTTCTGAAAGTGAATGATAATATTTTCTAAACTGCGTTTTCTGTATGCACAGAAATCACATATATGTTATATTTATTTTTATTATATCATACACAGTCTCACACTACTGATTTAATCCTGGATTATGCTTTATAAAAGGGATACATTTGAATTGCCTGAACCAATGTTGAGAGCTGGGCTGCATTCGATTTCCTTTTCAATATTGAGGCACAGCGGTCCATCCAGTACAAGAACTGGAAAATAATACTTCTGGTCTGATGGATATATGCAGATCAATGCAGTTTAACTCCAAAACAAATGCAGTAGAAACAATTAATGGAAGTGAGGAGTAAGATATTGATATGATTATCCCATACATAGAAAAAGGATAACTTCTGTAAATTGGCAGGGCCTCTTCATTCCATTTGCCCATCCTACACACTAAAAAAAGGCTGATTGCTCTATCCTTGGCAGATGTTTATGGCGTATCACATCTGCTTTTTCTCCAGGATACCACGGAATCCAGCAAAATAACATACACTCTTTCATCCTGGCCAAAAAATTCCAGCAAACATAAAGGAAATTCAAGGTCATCTTTTCAAGCATTCTTGTTCAGTCATGCCTGTTTTAATTGCTGTCAATTCCCTTTGTCTCTAGATACAAGTATTTACTGAGCAGCTTTATCTACTTTGTCCTGAAGGTTTCCCTTAGGCTGGCCAGGTTTTCTTACTCAGCACTAGCATTTCTAAGTTGTGCCATTCCTGCGTTCCTGGAAGGTTGTACAGAAATAAGTTTGATGAAACCATAAAACATAGTATGAGCTGAAAAAGAAACACCTTTGTATACTATTTCCAATCTTCACAGGCTTTACTGTCTCATGACTGGCACTTCAAGAAAACATACCTATTTTCTGTGACTACTTATGGTGCTAACACCACTGAAAAAACAGGCTAATTGTACTCAAAGGATGAAAATTAGAAAGTGCTGGTGCATGACATTTTTGTGACCTTGATATGAGAGATGATTATCTAAAAAATATAGAAATGTCATCTTTCTGGGTCTTCTTTGAGACTTTACAATATTTATTGTGTATTTGGGGGTTTCTTTAATTATTTTTTTTTAATAAATAATCTTTTATTTTCAAGGCAGTAGTTGTATTTTGGGAATAGCATTTACAAAAAACTCACTTTCATTGCTGCCAGATATTCCAAATGCACATTCCATTTGGATTGTGGATTTAGTGAAGTTTTACTAAGAAAAGATAACCTCCATGTTCCTTTGCCATACATGTATTTAAAGACCTGCAGGTGTTAGGACTAAAAATTCTGTGTTCTGCTGCCAGAGAAAACCCACAGAAAAATTACTGATGATATATCAACTAAAAAATCCTAATGATAATAGTTCAAACTGGAATGTTCAAAGTATGATCATTTGCATTTAAAAATACAAGAATGGTATATAACCTAGCTCTTATATAATTTACTAATTATGTTGGTTTAGCTCTTAGGCTGAAAAATTAAGGTTGAGAGAAGAGTAAGTTGCTCAACTTAACCCAATTTAAAAACACAGAACCAATTTTTTTGTCATCAAAACAAATTTCTCATAAATTTCTCTTTAAAAATGTTCCACAGCCTCAAAACCATTTGATTTGATAACCTTGCAATAACAAAAAAAAAATTAGTGAAAATTCAAGATGTGATTCATGGAAATTTTCATAGGCAACCTGCAGGTCTGTATAAACACTGGTATCCTTGTCCTGTCTTCTTATTCTGCCTCAGATTAAGCAGATACCATGTGGGGGGGTTTCAGCCAATGTTTCAGAAAATCAGAATTGAATCTGGTTTGTGGCAGATTTGTCTTCCATACATTTTCTCTACACTGAATTCATACAACTCAGCCTTCAGGTTGCGAGTCTTTTTCCTTGTAGCTGTATGTTGAAGAAATTATGCTATTAGTTCTAAAAACACTGAGTTCAACAGGTCAAATTCATCTCGAGGGTGACTTTGACTTCAGTGAGAATGCCGCAGGGAGACATTGGCTCAGCGTGTCTCCCATGTTTACTAATCACAGGAGCAGCAGCAGTCCTCTCCATTTGAGCAGGGCTGCACAGAACTTTCATTACAAAATAACAAAGCGCAGCTAACTCAACTTTGAATTTAGTTATGGCTTCATTAAAATTTTGCAAAGTTTCTGACTGAGCATGAATTTTTATAGTGGATGCTTTATGGATTCAGCTGAGTTTCAGTGTGCATTTTAATCCTAGACTCACAGTGAAATACAAAGAAATGCAAATGGCAAACAAACTTCGATATAAATGCCAACAAGACAAATGCTTGAAATTTTTCAGTTCTAATGCTGCTAACGCTGACCTCATCCTACATAACTGTGATTTTTTAACCAGATTCTGCTTTGCTTCCTCACTGCGTGGAGAGGGAAAGGTTGATTATCTAAATGAATATGCCTAGGTTAGGAATGTAGGTTCTTTTATAATTAAAACCTTTTGATGAATACTAAGTGCACTAAAGCTAGGAATCGACTCCTGTTGTGATGGCCTGATTCACAAGTGTCCCTAGAGGTACCTCTAAAGATACCTACAGTATCTGTGTTGTCAGATATTGCAGTGAGCACTGGAGTTGCAGTCTACAGTACAGTACATTGTGTAGTCCTGGTCCCCACATATACCCTGTTTGCATCCAAAGTTGGACATAGACTTGCATCCTGACTCTGCCTGTACACCTGTGTTTCCTTGGGATGTGTGAGGAGCCACAAAGGAGGAGCTCTGTGCCTGTATCAGTACTCCTTGCCTCAAGAAGTTTAGGGCCCAAGATCAGCTCTGTAATGCCCGCTGCAGTGCTGTGCTTGGAATCCAGAAAAACATTGGCTCGGTCTTCAGGAAGTAGAGGGCATCAAGGCACCTAACGTTTTGTTGTGTAGATATTCCATACTGTGTACAGCACAACTGAAGGAGCATGAGGATGATGGGAAACAGCACTTGACATATCAGCAAACCTCAGAACATTCTATACATCTTACCAAGAAGACTCTGCCTTGCCTCTGGAAGATTTTTGTATTCTCAGAGAGGCTGTTTGACTCCGCTAAAGAAATTACATCGTCTGGCTTTTAGTAAACTAGCACAGAACATTTTTCATAAATACATATTACATAGAGAGGTGTGTATTTACACACACATATATATGTGTGTGCACATATAGTACCACTGTCTCAGAAAACTCCTTTTCAAATGAAATGCACAAAAAATTATTTTGCATTTTATCAGATCTCTTTGGCACTTCTGAGGCTCTGCCTGAAGACACATAACATTACCCAAGATTCTCTGATTTTCTAAAGTGATAATGTGCAGGAGCAAATCTTGCTACTAACACAGGACTACATGCACAAAGTTTCTAACCTGCTTCTCTGGTTGAAACCAACAAGTAACCTCAACACAGTATCAAGGGCATCTCACAGAAATAAAAGACACATATTGGTTGAAATAATTGTAGTAATCTGGAACCATTTTGTATCTTTAGGCTGGTTCCTGCATCTATCCTTTCATTTTTTGCTGGGGTCTGTGCATGTATGCAGATCCTTTGGTAAGGAGTTTGAAGATGCTGCTTGCTACAGGGAAGAGTGTCCTGTGGGAATTCTTCAGCACAGCGCTTACTTTTCTTTTTTAAAGGAATAGGCATGGAGCAGGTTTCAGTTGGTTTAGTGCACATTCAGTTGTGTTTGTATCTGCTGTGATCTTATTCTCTAGAGGCAAAAGCAAAGCTAACTTTGTTTCAAACATTGTGCCTTCTGAACTTTGTTTCTCAACCCTAAAGCCAAACCAGAGGCCTCAAGAGATCTGTATCAGTGAACTTTACATGTTGTGCATCCCCCTTGGCAGGGATATGTAATTCTGGAGGGGGCTGACTAAATCAAAACAGAAATGGCCTAAATGCTTACTTTAAAGAAAATATAGAGTTAACCCCAGCAGCAGAGCATTGTAGCACACTTTCATGGCTGCCTAGCAAAAGGCTGTACTACTTGAGAAAAGGTATGTAGTCAATAGTGCAGTGCCTACATCATATTTTACTTTCAGGAAGCCACTTCCAGCACACCACTGGTGTAAAAACCCAGATGATATTTGGCAGGGAACACTCGTTCAAAATTGGAAATGATAGTAAACAGCCAGCAGTTTCATTTCTTACTTTGGGTATTACAAAGAAAGAGCAAAGGACAGCACACACTAGGTATTGCTGTTCAGTTCAAGAGCTGTAACATCACAACTGTCCCCAAGAAGTGCCAGAGACCCTGTGGGGTCTGGGGGATGTCACTTGCCATTGATTGTGTGTGGAAGATCCTCGGACACTGTGACAATTGCACACAGCTACATAACTCATATATTTGCTGAAGGTCTCAAGTACATTGTTGCTGTTCATGTAGTCAGCAGGAAGGCATATTTTAAAAAGGGATGCCTTTCATTTCTACTGCAGGTATGGATTCAGCAAAACCATTGTGATGACAGCAAGGTGTTGTGATGTTCTTTTGCAGTGGTCAAAAATCATTCTTCTTTGAGATTAAATATCCCAGGCTGCACTGTTTTAACAGAACAGTGTCTCAGATGGCACCATGGCTACTGCTGAAGGCTCAGACACGTGTATGCTTGTATATGTAGAATTTTTTATTATTTAAGAAAAAAATGTTTTAAAATGGTCAGTTTTATGCAGGAATATGGTGAAGGCTGTACAATCACATTCAACAAAACCATCTGCTAAATTCATGTGGGATTCCCACACTGGCTTTTCAGAGCAGCTTCCAGCCATACCACCTCTCTGCTGAGATGGTCCAACAGACACCATTCTTCTACTGTGGTGGCACTGGCACCTGACTGGAGTTCTCCCTTGTATTTCCCCTTGGGTGCTTTTCCAGCTCAATCCCCAAGGTAACAGAGTTGATGCATCCTGGCTTCCTGATAAGCATTTGTCATAGAATTATACAGTCAGAGAATCATTTAGGTTGGAAAAGACCTCTAAGATCACCAAGTACAACCATTAATCCAGCACCACCATATTCACCACAAAACTATGTCCCCAAGCGCCACATCCATACACCTTTTGAATGCTTGCAGGGACAATGATTCCCCGGGCAGCTTCTTCCAATGCCTGACCACTTAGCATGCATTAATTACCACATTTAGTATATCTGACTATATTCTTGCTTATATAAGCAGCTACAGCTTTGCAGAGTCATTTTGGACTTGCGAATGCTTCATGTGTCCTACAAGTGAATTGATATAATTTTGAGTTTATTGTATGTTTTTCATGGAAAAATTTAAACCATAGCATTACACTAGTGATGAGGTTAGAGGGGATTGGTTGGTCTTCCCTTTCACATTGATGTATGCTACTGTATTGCAATATCATAGTGTAGATGGCCCACCTGTGGTTTCTGTAGACTGAACCCACTAAGTTCCTCATGTTCCTACAGAAAATCAAGAGGCTACTAGGACCAAGAGGCAGTCTTGTACTCCTACCTCTGAAAAATGTGATTCCTCAGGGAGACAAGAACAACGCATGGGCCATAGTTCTAACACCACAATAACTAGTGTAAATACATAATAATGCAAAAGAGAATCTTGGATTTTCTTCAGACTGTAATAACAATTTCATAAATGTTTATTTCCATCCAAACAAAGCCACCATTCAAGGCTGATGTTTTAAATCCATTTCTAGAACATCTGGTTGATAGCTAATTTTCAACTTTTCCATTATTTTTTCTCCTTTTGAATAGAACACTTGGTTCAAGTGTTGCTTGGCTCAGTAAAATCTGATGTATATAGTATAATCAATGGTAAGGTTGTCAGAGTATATCTCCAGAGTTCATGGCCAACAGCAATCATCATATGAATCAGCGACAGAGAACATAATATGTAGTACAGGGAGCTCCAGAAACACAAAACCCCTAAATCACATACTCAAGAGCTGAAAACCAGAGCATGTTGACAACTCTACTATTGTAAGTTCCATGTACAAATTCAACTCAACCGTGAATTTAAAGCGCATTGTAATTACAAATTTTTGGTTAAAATGCTTAACATTTATTGAGTTAGAGAAAAGAACACAGGGACGTGATTAAAAGTGTTTTAACCAGACATTTTTTACTTGTTATCCTGTAGATACAACTGTTAATTTCAGTGAAAATGAACTTAATACAAAATAAAAAATATTTGAATATTTGTTCCATCCATGAAAAAGAAGAGATGGTTTTGCTTCAGCCAGAATTTTGAGCAAACAATCTACAAACCAGAATCAAAACTTCTCAGTTTCAAATGCGTCTTTATACAGCTTCAGAAACTTCACCTCAAAACACAAATAGGGTAAAAGCGTTTAAAAAACTTGTCTCAGGGAGATAAGGAAACAGAGGAGATATGTGAATGATGGAATAGTGGAGACACATGCAACAGGCTAGACACGATGCAATTCCTCTCTTAGAGACTGAAAATCATGGGTCTTCATAAAGTAGAACTCCAATCTAAATTATTTTAAAACACTTGCGAGTGAAGTTTTGCTGGATTTATATGAATAAGCAAAAGCAGTCCACAAGTGCTTATGTGCAGTTCAAGTGATAAATGGAGAAATGAACGTATGTCTGAGCACATACAGAACTGTACAAAGATTCTCAGCAACACAACCATCACAGTTGTGTCCAGCATCTTGGAGAGCAGTTACATTTCACTGCATCTTACCTTGCTCCAAATAGTGTAGGTTAGGCTGTCTAGTCTTCAAAGAAATTACCAGAAAATGACTGAGTGGTGTTTTATCACATTTTATTTCCTGTTTATTTAGAGGGCCTGTCATTACAGGAATGAAAATAGCAATATAAACCTTCAATAAAAATAAACATAAAAATAAAAATAAAAATGAGAAACATCAGTGTAAAGAATGGAAAGCCTTGATAATTGCAACATGATCTTTCCCTATATGAATCCCTTTACTGCCCAGACTTCATGAAAACAGCCTTATGGTAATATAAGAGTGGTATATATTTATCATGTACTAGAAATTTAGAGGGTAAAATAGATCTGTTTGTTTCAGTCAAACACTATAAATTGTACCAGACTACCGGCACACAGGCAGATCAACATTGCCTATTGTTAAGTAACTTCATTGTCAGAAATTACGGAATTTCTCATAGCAAGAAAATATAATTGTCTTCTCTGTGCATTTACTTCATCACATTCAAGAAGTATACAAAAATAAAGCAACAACAGAAGAGGTTTAGATGATTTTAAGAGTTTCTCTATTTATAAAGTAGAAGGACTCTTATAAAGTAGAAGGGCTTTTAACCACCTTTAAGCAAAAGGTGTCTTTTAAACAAGTATACATGAAATGAGTCTAGTTTACAGTAGCTTACAGTTTCTCCCAGCACTGTAGAACACTCAGATAAGACAGTGTGTCCAAAAGCCACCTAACAGAAGTGAAGTCAGCAATTCTTATCCCCTAGTGCGTAGAGTGGATTTTGACCAAGCTTCAAACATGTTGTTTCATTTTCTGAAGTCCATGGTCTGAAGGTTGTGAATTTGGCAGAATGGAAGAGCCATTGCTGCTCATTCTTACTCTTACTGCCAAGCCTCAAAGCCCTTCTCTTTTTTGCTCCAGCTTTCTGAGTTCCTGTGACTCTTGATTTTTGCAGTGACACAGTCCCAGAGAGAGGCATGGAGGAAAGCCCTCAACTCCTCTGCCTGTGCTGCAGGCTGCTTGGATAAGGGCAGGGAAGTGGGTTTCAGACAGTTCAGCTCAATGGCACTAGGCTCCAAAGGAGTTTTCCACCTCCTGAGCAGGTATTCCAGACACTGAACTGCAATATGAGAAACAGCGATTGTGTTCTCCTCTTATCTAAAAATAAAGGTAACTGAGGGCATTCTGAATTGCTCCTCAAAGACAAAGCTCCCACAAAAATAGCATAGTGTAGCTGATTTGAGGTACAAAATGAGGACGTGGACATACCTATAGGCAGCCTAACCTGAGCTCTGGAAAAGGGGTCAAGGTGCCTATTATGAAGTATTGCAAATCCTTTGCTGGACATAGGGGTCAGTCTACAGTCACACTTGACACGCTAGTTAGAGTGATGTGGCTGGAGAGCAGTGCTAACTTGGGTAACACAAATCAAGGCTGTGCATTCCTCATTTCTGCCTCCCAGCCCCACTGAAGTTTGTGTTTCACATTCAGTGCATTAGACCATGAAGTAGAACAACAAATACCATCTCATGCAAGTTGTGTACACCACATTCTTAGGCCAATAAAACTCCATTATTTTTAATGCAGGCTTTCACATTAACTATTGGGCCTGCAGGGTTTATGCCAGTGCTACAACATATAATATTTTGATGAAGATTTACTTGATGCTTCTAGAACTGCACTGTATATTTTGCTATCTCACATTTCCACATGGAACCATTAAAATGTCCCCCCATAGAGAGTGGGTCAGTAAATAAGTTTCACAAGCTGTTTCTTCTTAAGTCCAGGTCCGTGAGTGACCTTCTTGCACTTCAGTTCCATGGAGATCACACACTTCAGCTCCTGCTTTAGATCAAACCTGAAGAAGAGGGGAGTTAAGCTTACCTGCTCTGCAAATAGAAAATATTTATATTCAGTGTAATTGTGCCTGGTCAGAAAACATGCCTCGCACTTTTCCATTTTTAGTTGTCTTTCCTTACTGCATAAAGGGTTCATTTTCCCTCTCCAGTAGCCTGTATAGCTGAAAAAAGTGTATTTGCTACAGGGCATTAGGAAATATATTCCCAGATTGCTAAGAATTCATTTTTGTTTGCTTGGAATAAAAGCACAAGAACAAATACAACTAGATTAAAATGAAAAGCATTGCTACAAAGCAGAAAGCACATATAGTGGTTTTTCTTAGAATATATACCTTCAGCAGGAGGCCTGATGGGAATGCGGTAGGCAATAGCCTCAACTAGTTTCACTCTTTGGAACTTTTATCTTTAATGAGGCTGCAGTCTTCGTAATGTTATACAGTGAACCTTGGCTTTCTGTGCTGCTAACTTTTGGTAGAAAGGAACAAGATTTAAAATCATGCCTGGCAAAGTCACAGTACAATGAGTTTCCTTCATAAATTATCTTTTTAAGAAAAATATAAAACCCTAGGAAACATTTTGGATGTCCATTGTATCAGATAACATTATTTGGACTGTTCCAGTCATTGTTTTTTCACAAAATTGGGAGTCTCTCACGTCATTCAGTTCCAGAATGGATAAGAGAAATAGCTGCTTCTGCTTCTCTGCAGCCAGCCTGGGGACTTCAGGAGACTATCTGGGTCTACAGACTGTGGGAAATTTTCAACTTTGTGCGATGGCTCTGTTTGCAGGAAAGGGATGACACATCATGTGGAGGAGACTCCTCATCTCATTCAGTCTCTAGGTTTTAGTTAGCACCATGTGAACCTTGCCACTTCAGCCTTTGGGTATAACCATGTCCATGTGCATGGTGGCTTTTTGTGTGACTGTAAGATGAGACAATTTTAAAATTTAACAAAAGAAGTGCTATTCCAGAAAATTACTTCCATTCTCAGTGTCTGAATCATACACTTTCTTTTGTTTACTACAGGGACATAGCAATCTAAAAGCATAACCATTTGTTATATTTTGGTAAATTTTTAGAGATAAATTTTTGTATTAGTTATAATTTGATTCCCTTACCTTAACCTCAAACTTTATTAAAAATATAAACAAGAGTTTAGGAAAATATGTATGGTGAAATCACAGAGCTGATACTAGTTTAATGAGGTAGCAGTAACGTGCATTTTTAGTTATCTAAGGAGAACAGAAGAGTAAATTTTTACCCAATGTTTTCCAACATGACATGTCTACAAACAATATTAAGTAAGTAAAATATTTTATTTCCCAAAATAGTGTCTTGAGCAGTAACTGTAAAATTAATTGCAAACATCTCATCTGTTGTAAGTACTACAATTACTCCATTCACTAAGATTTTTTTATAGCACCCCTGTCCCTTTACTGCTCTATTGCACTTTTCTAAACTTTATTTAGAAAAACAAAAAAGAAAATTTACTGCAGAAAATATTAGCATAGCTAATTTAAGAAACAGAACAGCTTTTCATTAGCAGTCATATGACTGATATTTATGACTTACTGGTAATTATATCAGAGATAATACATTTCTATTGGAAAATTTTCTAATTGGCTTTAATAAGAAAGAATAGACAAAGCAGATGAAAAGAACTGAAAAGAATGTCATTGGTATCATTAGCTAAAATGAACAAGAGCCTTCCAACTATCTGCTCAGTTATCTTTAGCATCTCCAATTGTAAGAACTCAGATCAATTAAAAATACCCCAAGTCTGAGTACCTATTACTCACAGCTAACAGTGCATTCAGTGTCTCATGCTCTGCCAGTGAGGAGGTGCACATCAAAATTTGGAGGAAACATGGCTGGAAAGGCATATTCCATATTAGAGAATGTCATGCTCAGTGTATTGCTCCTAGCAAACTCAGTGGGAAGAGTTTGCTAGGAGCCACCAATTGCTCTTGGTGGACAGACTGGGCAATGATTAGTGGGGTGGTGAGAAATTGCATGGTGCATAACTTGTTTCTCCTGGGTTTTATCTCTCTCTCTCTGTGTCTCTCCCTCTCTCTTTCATTGTATTATTATTATTGTTGTTGTTGTTATTATTATTATTATTATTATTATTATTATTATTATTATTATTATTATTGTTGCTATTATCATTATGTCTACTTTTTAAATTTACTTCCTGTATGAAACAGTTCTTAACTTACAGGTTTTACCTTTTTCTTTTTAATTCTTCTTCCCATCCTACAGGGTGAGGGTGGAAGAGTGAGTCAACAAGCAGCTGTGTTGTTCTCTGTTACTGCTGGAGTTAAGCCATGACAACAAGCAGCAATTGTAGTCACCTTAAATCTTGTGGTCAGTTCCTTGTTCTTGGTGCACCCATGTAGGCATTAAATTCATTGAGACCCTGTGCAGGCCAGTGTTTTGTGATAAATCTGCTTAGGCTTCTTCTTATAGTGACCTCTTTAAAACAATTTTTTTCCTAGAATGACAGTAGGATCACTATCTTTAATGACAAAATTCTCCAACTGACAAAGTGTAAACAGAACAAAGGAGAAAGATTTCTGCACAATCCTTCCCCTGGCCCACAGTGTCCTTGCTTCTGTCTGTCTCTGCAAAGTTGAATGTGTGCAATGTACCCTTGCACAACCCTCCCTGGGGTTCCTGGATCCCTGCTGTGGCTCTTTGCTTCTACACCCTGCCGCCTCTGCCACCCTCCTTCTCAAAACAGGTTCATTTTCTCCCCATTCCTCCCTGAGCTCCAGAAAAAACATGTGACAGCTAATTCTGAGAGGACTACAACGTGAATTTATACAGGGGAGACAGCTGTGGTCACACCTGGCCACACCACTCATTTCACTTAATTTAAATTCACCTTTCCAAACCTGTAGGAGGAAGGCACTGGGCTGTACATAAGACTTGCAGGGAGTGGGGTGGTTGAAACCCTCCCACTGTAGCTGTGTGGATATGTGAAAGAGAAGGCACAGGGAAAGAGGACACTGAAGTAAAACAGGCATATGTAAGTTTCCACAATAAAAGATGTAGAATTCCCACATTCTGGTCCCTGTGGTAGTATTGTTTCTGTTTCAGTTCAGTGTGGATATAGCAGACAGGACAGTGCTTGCTGCACGGTGTGCTCCTGGCTTGCAGGCTGTCTTCCCTCATGAGAAGTGACCATGGCAGGTGAGACTTTCTGAGAAGCTTGGGAGCTGTCTCCTGCCCTTGGAGCAATCCTCCTGCTCCAGCTGCAGCAAAGAGCTGGCAGTCTGGCTCCAGCAGAGAGGACGCTGGTGGAGACAGGAGCAGACAGACAGGTCACAGGAATGAAGGAAGAAAAGCTTTCTATGGAGCAAAGAGGCTGTTGGGAAAGAGACTTTATTTCATTCAAAGGCATTCAGCATAGAGATAAGAGCTGCCAAAGTCCCAAAAAATGCTTTGTGGTCTTTAAAGCACTCTAAGGCATCTTACATTTCTGCCTAAAGACTATCTTATCTGTAAAAATGCCTTCTGCATCCAAGTACTAGAAATGTGCCTGGAACCTGGTGGATAAGTTGCTTCCAGGCAGCTTTGACTGTCCTGCTGGTAAGTCAATTTGAGTGTCTTCGTAATAAAACCTTAGGCTCAAGGCTGTCTCTGCAGCATCTTCTGTCACTATTCCTCTATTAATTATAATTGTTATCTGTATCTTGTAGTTGCTTGAACCAGCTTGACTATTTAACATCTCTCAGGAGTATCCCATAAAATTGGCTGTATTTCATTTTTGGGACTTGCAGGTATATCAACCTTTATCTGTAGGAAGCAAAGGGACCGAGGTGTGCTGGTCCCACAGTAAAGCTGGCAAAGTGTGAGAGATCCCACTTTTATGTACAACCCTACACTTCATTAATGAAGTGCAAACCAAACAAATGGGAAAGCCTTGGCTGGAAAATTATTCTCTCTCTAACTAATTCCTCTTCCAAGAGGATGAATTACTCTTTTACTAAGGATTTGCTTCAGTTGTGAATTTAGAGGACAATGATTCTGTTTGATTTTGCCATTTCTTACAGATTTTAATACAAATACAATCCTCCAAATCCCCGAGTCTGGCTTTCAAGTATTTCTGTTGGTCACCTTGTCCTTCTCCCATTGCCACAGGAGTGATAGAATAAACAGTACCTAGTAGTGGACCTGTATACTGGGCTTAATAACCTGAAAGATTTGAGCTCTAACCCTAACCCAAGTCTGGCTTTCAAGACTTTCTGTTGGTCACCTTGTCCTTCTTCTAATGCCACAGGAGAGATAGAATAAACAGTAACTAGTAGACCTGTATACGGGGCTTAATAACCTCAAGGATTTGAGCTCTTGGCCTGCTTAGTTATTCTATACTCCCTTGCTCTCCAACTCCACACTTTCTAGCACTTAGTTTCTACCCTGGTAGAGAAGTCACTGCTGTTCTGGGAAACTTGGCAGGAAGTTCTGTGTGTTCTGTGTGCTCGCAGTGGCCCTTCTGGACTATCACTAGTGAAAGTCCCTGAGGATCTCCTAGTTTCCATCTCTGCTCATCTCTCTGACTACTAGCACCCTTTCCCCAGTCAGGATTCTCCCCATCTTCTTTCCTAGTCTTTCTTCTCTCTAAAACCACTTTTTCTCTTTGGAAACCCTAGTGATTCAGCCTCCTTTCTTGCGGGCATCCCAAGCCCAGGGTTCTCCTAATCTAGTTCATATGCAGAAACATGATCATTATTCTAGTTGTTGGTCTTGACATGTGTCTCTTTGGTAACCAGAGAGCTCGAGATATTTCACTGCTATTTAGTCCAAGTTTTAGGAAAACATAGACCCAACTTGTATTAGTTGCAATGAGCAAGCAGCAGGCTTCAACTTGAAACCTCAAAATGACAGTTTTGGACTTTGCTGAAACATACACACATACACCTAAGTTATCTGACTCATATTACCTTTCACAACTGAAGATATTTTTCACCTGTGACACACATATATATTCACCCTTTCTCAACGAGAGGGTTCTCCAGCATGGAGAACATGGTTGGTGCAGTTAGTTCTGCCATGTCACAAGACAGTGAAAAGGCTTCTGCTCCCTAACCTAGTCTTTCTTCCACACTTCTGCTAAACTCCTATTTCTTTAAAACACAATTCAAAGCATTATGCTTGCTGCATTCCATTTCCTCTCTTCTTCCCATTTAATTTGCTAGTTCAAAATAGATTGCTATAAAATTATACTACTTGTATGTTTTGTAATGATCTCTTCTCAGGTAATGAAAAGTAGGGGTAAGCTCTGTCAAGTGAGTCATAAGATAATGCCAGGCAATTCTCTGCCTGAACACAATTGCTCAATCCAAGTGCAGATACAGATCAAACTACTACACCGATTCTTTCCTGAATAGCTGTGAGAAGAGACATTTAGATTTCATTTCTGACCCTCCCAGGTTCTTGCCTCTATTAGAAAAAGACTGTTAATCGGATGCCTCTTCAGTAGAATGGGAGTGGTGCTTAAGTGATTTATTGTGTCTTTTAGGAGAAAGGATGTACTTTAGAGGCTTACAATTTTTAAAAAAGGTCATTTAAGATTTGCAATAAATGTAAGTATTATTTAGAGTGGTGATAATTCTCTTGAATTTCATTTGAATGCAATCACTGATTTATTGAATGCTGAATGTCTAAGATGTAAACTGGTAAACAGGTAATTAAATGCCTAACTGCATGGACACAAGAAGCTAAAAAATGAGCTAAAGGCATTTTGTTATATAAAGCATCTGTAAGAACGGGTAGCTCTTCCATTTTCTTTTAAGATCCTGGATAATATTACTTCACCTTTGCTTGCTTTCTTCAGTTTCAGAATTCAAGATCAGATGTTGTTTGAATTCTATTACAATAGAAGACAGTGAGAGTTGTTAGCTAGGGAAGCTGTATAGCCTGAAACATCCCTTGTAGTATACCTAACTACAAAACAATGGGGTGTAAATTTGCATAAATTTTCATATATTTGAATAAATATATGGATAAGCTATTACAAACAAAGATTTTAGTTTAAATTGTGTTGCAACAGAACTACAGTTTATCATTGTTTTTTTCTTATTTCAAGTTTTCTTCATTAACCACAGCCTAGAATAGATTTTAAATAGTAATAATAGAAATAACTCCTCAAAGAAAAAAAGAGGCAATATTTCTCCATATTGTTCACTCATATCTCAGTGGGCTCTTCATATTTTCTTAACTAAGTGTGAATTTTGCTTTTGTGAATAATCACATGGCTGTGGCTACAGTACAAAATTTTCACAGGACGTGGTAAGTGTAGATATGGAATTGTTCCCCACATTTCTGTTCCATAGTGCAATAAAATTAAAGTACAGGTAGGACTGGGGAATATTTTTCTGACTCGTTTTAAACTTCTCATCTTCAGCCTCATGGCTCTAGATTTTGAGTTCATCCCTAGTACATCCAAAATCCCAGAATGACATCTTGGGAGGCAGTTTGGTATTTGGCATCTTTGAACATTTGCATCTCAAGAAAAATCAGTAGATGATTGATCAAAAATAGTTCAAGGCTCTTGTTTAAAATTAAACAGTAATTAGCTGGTCGAGACTTTCAAGGCAGAGGAACCTGATAGGCTCAAACATTCCTGCTACCTGCCTTTCTTATCCCAAAATTTTAAATTATAGTTTAATAGTTTTAGGAAAAGTCTGTGAAGGCCATTTCACTTTTAAAAATAGGTATGTTTGTACCTCAGTCTCAGATTTTCATGCGTCTAAGACATTGGAACTGGAGAGTTTCTGTTTGCTCCATATCTGACATGGGTTCTCCTCCTTTTATACATTTTATTTCTGTGCAGAACTCACAGTCCTCCCTTTGATCAAAACCCATACCTTTTGAAAATGTAAAATTGCATTGGGTTGCACAGAGTTTCTTATTACATCATAACAAAATGATGACCCTCATTTGTGAATTTTTGCAGGAAAATAACAGAAAAATCTCTATGTAGACATGATAAACTGTTCTACTTATTAAGTGATTAATTCAGTGATGAGACTGAACGCAACTTGCACAACTGTTCCCACATATAGCTTTAAAGACAAGATTCTGAAGAGCAATGACATCAGAGTAATCTCAGATTGCTTCAGACAAATAATGCACAATATTTCACTTCATAGCAATAGGGTTAAACATATCCATATTTACATTGTAACCTCAGGAGACTGAAGTGATCGTCACTGAATCCAATGGTTATTTTCTCCATTGATATGTCTTGTTTAACTGTTGCATTAAAAGCATATTTGGGCCACAGCAGCACTTAATAAATGCTCAGATCCTGTAAAGGATATTGATATCTATATTACCAATCAGGGAGTCATGGAGTTGGAAGAAGCTTCTATCTGTATTAAATTGTCCTTGGGGTTGGCCTACGACCAAGACAAAGCTCATATATGTATAGAAGCTTAAGGTGATCCCTTAGGGCACCTTCTAAAAGGATATTCCTGTAGTGTCAATGAGCCCAGACTGCTATAGAAAAGAGTTTTACGTGACAGACTTTTGCTGTGGCTGCCATAATGGAGAAATCCATGAAATCACTCTCTATTAATTCCAATTCTTTATACACCTTTGTGTAATCTTATTGAGAATGTGATATTCCTAATTAATTAAGGTGTTTTTTTAAGAGATGGTTCTTCTACATCCTGAAAATGTTTACATAGCATATAATAAAATTATTAATATTGTTTTTCATATGGAGATCATCTTCATCAATGTTTTATTTGTAAGTGCCTTAACAAGCTCATTAACATGAAAACTAGTATCTGCAGAGGGATATAATTGAGGTCCAACATCCCAACCATTAATTCCAGGAAACACAACCCACTGAACAATCCAAAGTACTTTTGGGAATAATGTGTGGAATGCTTCAGCTTTGTATACAGCAGGGCACAATGGGGGCTTGAGCCTGATGAGCACTTCAACATTGTAGGAGTATCCATACTTCAACAGCTGGAATTAAAAGAAGTAGTATGAAAACTGTGTCTGTGATAGCTCAATAAATACACGCCAGGTTTGGTACACTAGCTGAAGCCAAATAACATGAACTCTGCTGCCTCTGTTATCAACAGGCTTTTACACTTCCTTTGAAGGATACAGACCCTTGAAGAAAATGTAGCTATCAAACCAACGCTGTCTTTTCTTCAATTATACCAACTTTTGAGCCATATCTTTGTTTATTGTAGGACCAGTTAAACTTTTCTCATTGTGAAGGGATTGTAACACGGGTGGTCATCAGGGTACTCCTGAAGGGCACTGGCATTTGCCAGAATCAGGTCTTTAATGTTGAAATTTCATGTAAGTTCAAAAGCTGCAAATAGACAAAAAATCAGTCACGTGATATGCATGACACATATACTAAAACATTTTCCAAAGCAATTTACATTCTCATGTCTTCTTTCCCGGGTTGCATTATTAAAAAGGGAAATAGGAAATAGATACCTAGAATTAGATCTTTCACAGATGAAAATACAAAGTTAATTGTGTCTTGTAAGACATGCAGGGTAGAAAGACACCATGACTTTAACAGCATGCCAAAGGGATGCAAGGATTCCTGCATAGTTCAGGAAGCCTGGAGAGGACAAACAGACTTCAGTATTATCTGGGACCCTACTGTAAGCACCAGTACTTGCCACCTTAAAGCCAGGGGGAAAATCTGCATTCCCTTCAGTACAAGAACAAATAAAACATTACAGCTCCACTGCATATCCACTGAAAAACAGGTGCAAAACTTTGCATTCAAATGGTGTGGAGACGGGTTGTAGCACAGACATTTCTGCCATAAAAATTCAATTCATACCTAATCTTTTGCCATGACTGGCAGTCACAGACTAAGAGGCATCACCCAGCAAAGACTGTGCAAAAATTATTCCACTTGCTTTTTAAAAGCACAAAGAGCCTGAGAACTGATGTGACTTTTAGGCTTGGGCTTGCCCTATATATATATATATATATATATATGCATATGCATACATATATGTAAATAGAATAAAATTATAATTTATTAATTTTTGTACTTGTTGTCAGCTAATTGTTTCTCCTACATTTAAATATCTGATCTTCCCTGACTATCATATCACACCAATATAGCTTTAGTATATATTATAATTCCAGCATGTTTCCTTCTTTACTGAATTTAAATGTTATTTTTTCTAGGCCTTCTAGGATGTTTACACAATTACATAGAAATGAACGTGTGCACTAGCTCTTGGTTGTATCTATGACTTTAAAACATCCAAGATGGAATATTTGCAGCTGGTTTTTCTAGTTTCCTCTCTTATCCTTGCAACTCTTATGTCTTTGTTGTGTCTGGGTTACAACTCCAGAGCTCTGCCTATGTGTTGATGGTTCTTCCTCTTGGAGCTCATGTGACATCTCAGATATCAAGTCTGTGATGCATTCATCCAGACAGCTCTGAAACAGCCAAAGTTTGGCATGGATGTAAGAGGATGTTCATCATCCTCTCTGCAGCTACAGTTAAGCATTTGTGGAATGAATGCAGCCAGAAGCAAGACAACATTTCCCTCTCCAGCAACTCAATTGAAAAACCTGACATACCAGCAGAAAACAGAATGGAAAGGGTACAAGGTGTCTGAATCAGTCTCCTGGATTATTGAAACTTCTACAACAAATACTGTTTATCACTGCTATCATTCCAGAAAAAAAAAACCCTACCGCAACATGTTATAACTACTTAGAAGCTGCTTTGTGACCTTTTAAGCCACCCCTGTCACAGGGGTAGCAACCTTTGAGAAGGAGGCCAGCAGACAGATAGGAGCAGAAATCTTGTCAGCTGTCTGACTTTAATCCACTGATGCTTTAGAGTCAAAACCCTAACACGTAATTTTCCTTGCAAACAAACATTTAATATATAGTCAGCTCTCCATTATCCCTGGCAGATTATCCAGCTTGCTGATAAACAGTGCCACAATTGCAGACATCCATACTGGCTCTGTGCAGGCTAGCCCAGGTCTGGCAGAGCTTATTAGCTTAAGCTCTGCAAAAATACTTCTGTACAGCTTCCAGAGCCAGCTTCGGGTGCCTCCGCGCCGTGTTGCTGGAAGCAGTGTGCTGGGGAGTGCAATGCAGACATCCAAATGGATCCGCGGGAAGCCAGCTCTTGTCCAGCAAGGCTTCAGATTTTGCCAGCCCTACATTAACTCCAGTTTATACAGGGGTTAAAAACACAGATAGCTTTGTGTAACTCACCCTTTTCCTGCTTGTTCCCATTAATTCATTAGCATAGTTATTGTGAGTTCAGCCTTAGGCCACAAGAAAGCTCCCAGAAGACTTTAGCCTTAGCCAGGGAATGCACTGAGCAACATCTAATTAACCCCAACCAAAAGCAGGTCCTGGGGACTGCGGCGAGGAGGGAGAGCCAGGGCCATGTTGCCAAGTAACTGTAGGAAAAGAGTCCTGGAGCCAGTTCAGCGCCTTGCTCCCCTGCGTTCTTGTATTTCAAGCAGAGCCCCAGAACTCCCTCTTTAGGAAATTTTAAATACAAATTCACTGTTTGTGGTGTCCTTATCAAGTAGAGTGGATAATCAGATTTTAGCAGACCCTGGCATCTTGAATTTGCAGGGAGATATACACTGGAACCTGACCAAAATTAATAAATTATAAAATGCTTTGGTATAATTCAGGATGGGAAATATTACAGAAACATGACACACTGCTATTTTCAATCCTCATGCCCTTTCAGGTTTTTCTCTGTTTGCTGAGATACCCCAAAAGCTCTAATTATTGTGCAGATGTGGGATATTTTTCTGCCAAATTATATTGACATTATCAGATCAGTTTATTTATTCATCCAAATGGCTGCCAGCTGCAGAGAGATTTGTGTTTTTATTACTCACCTATGCCAGACTCAGACTGGTTGCTAAGGGGTGAAAGGTCCCACATTAGATTACTGATCCCTTGAGCCAGCCAGTCCTTCAGACCAAGCACTCTCTAATACATATTTTGTATGACATAATCAACTCACTTTTCAAGGTGACACAGTCACAATTAAAAAGAAAGAAGGGAAATAGAAAGAAGTTGATGTTCTTAACCACAGTAACCCGTTGGTCTAACAGCAAGTTAAATTTCTGGGGTCACACCTCTCCTTCATTTCTAAAATACAGGCAAGAATGCCAGGTAAATGAAAATGAGGAGAAACATATGCAAGCTTCCTTCAATTTATAGCTGCATGTGCAGATACACTAATACATCTGTATATGCACACAAACATTTGCACATGCTCTTTTGCAGTGGAAATATTAGCATTTGCAGGAAGACTTTTGTTAAGTGATTTATGCTAACTGCTTAGGAAAAATAATTCTACCAAACCTAGGAAAACGAAAAAAAAGTTATTTGTTCCAGGGTGGTCCCACTCAATCAAAATGCTTTGGCTTATTGAGCAGAAATGTTTCATTTGAATCATACTGATGTCAAGTTGCATCTGCTCACCATCTCGTGGGAATCCCACTGGAACTGTGATGCAGATGCTACCTAACTCCATGATTTCTCATGGACTTCCTGGGCTGGTTGTGATGCTATGTATCTTCCCCTGTGGGCAAGTCATGTAGGAAACTGAATGTCATGTTATGCAGGGCTGATGGTAAATATACTACACCAAATTAGCCCTTCCTGAAAAGCAGGGTAAAATACAACAAGCAAAATACAATGTCCATAGAACTTTCCTTTGGAAACTGAAGAGTTACTATGCGTCAAACATTTCAATTTGATTCAGTACACTGAGATGAAGTATTTCAACCTGAGATTGCAGAAATAATTAATTTGAATTAAAGTACTACAGAAAGTATTGTGTTATGTACAAACTGATTGTTTCAACTATCTGACTCACAATAAATTTAGATATTTTGACTGCAGAGGAGGAAAAACAGGTTAGAAATTCCTGAGTTTTTAGCTATATCAAATAATCTGATTCAAACTCAGATATAACTCAGCTTATATTAAAAAAAAATTCACTCCACAAACATGGATTCTGATCTTTACCCTAAGACATTTCCTCCCTCCATATTGCCTCACACTCCCCTTGTAGCAAGCAACAAAACTGCGGGCAGGACAGAAGATGAGGGCATACCAATCTCCTCTCACACACACACAGCTTGATATTGAGAGGGAAACTCGGCAGGACATAAAGCTTACATGCATAGAGCCAACAAATCTGCATTTCCTCATGCGTAGTAACCAAAAGAATCCCATGGTCAGCTGCAGCTCATTGGAATTCAGAGATCTCCATACAGCCAGAAAAGTAGAGCAGCAAGTTTAACACCCAGACCAAGACTGCAGAGTGAAGCTGCCTGGCCAGCACAGTTGTCCTGTCCTCATGGACACTGGTGAGTGGGCAGCACGAGGTAGCTTTGTGCAAGAAAGGGGAGGCTGGTTCTCTAGGGCACACTGATTTCAGATAAAAACAATGGGAAACGCTTTGTAAATATGTGATGAAGGACCATAGTACATAGAAGTATAATTTTGATTAGAAGTAAGGAATATGGGGAGGTCTTATTTTAATTTAGGAGCAATACAAGACAAAAGGACACAGAGAAGAATTTAGGGTAGAAAACACTGACATACCCAGTATTAACTTTTTTAAGCATTTCCCTTCAGGTCAGCCAGGTTCTGATGCCACAAAGAGGATATGGCCTTAGGCAATAAATATCTGTTTTTTCCCAGCCTCATGCTTTTTGCATTTCTCCAATTCTCACTAGGCAGTGCAATTGCACAAGTACTTCATAATCCAGGAGGGATCAGGAAAGAAATGTAATTACTCTTATGAAGACTCCGCTTCATAAAACATCTTCTGGCTGTTGGGGTGGATAATATGACCCTAATTACCTAAATAAGTCATCGGAGTATAATATGAAATTGAGACCTAGATACAACTGAATGTTTTGACTGTGTACTCTGGAAGTAAATGTGGCTAAGAGTGGCACACACTTTCCAGTTTGCCTACGGCAGTAAAAACCCCTCAAGCCAGCCCTGTCAGGAGTGGTGCTGACATGCATTAATGGTGCAGTTACGAGTAGCTAATATAATGCAATTAACAGATCTCATCACTAGTCCTTAAGTGAATGCACCACATTGCAAAAATTTTGATATGTATCTCATAATTGGTGCAACATCCATTCAGCTCACAGTACCAGATATTCTGATTTAATCTTACACAGTCTGATCTGGTTTATACTGCACCATGATTTTCTAAAGATTGCAAACCAAGACCTGACTGACCTCCTGCCCTAACACGTGTAACACCCACAGTAAGTTACTGGTCTCACATAACTAAGCCTTATGGCCAAAAGCTCTGGAGGGGAAAGATAAATGCACTCCCTCTGTTGGTGGAAAAGGAAAAATGATACTTAAAACACCCTAATCCATAAAGACTACCTTGTCTGTAAATGTTTTTTGCTGCAAAACATTTTATAAAGTGGATTTAGGGAGACTAAAGGAAGCTGTAAAAAGGAAATGGAATTCTTATAATATATTTAATAAAGAAATTATTTATTACTACTAAATTTTGGAAATAGTTTTTGCCTTTCTTTCTGTGAAGGTATTGCTTTGAGGGCTAATACATTCTGAAGGGCTCTGCTATGTCACAAGAAAGACAAGGAGAAAAAAGGAAACTCCAGCCTTGTTAAAGGGGCATCATCAAAATTTTACTAGATAGTGATGTTGCCTAATTAAGATCAGGCAAACTGCTCATTTTGGGCAGGACAGATCTGCAATCTGGCCATGCTGGGACCAAGGGATCTGGTTAGATAAGACAACAGATTGCTGAGGATGACCAGATTGTTGCGACCTTCCCATACCTCATGAGCTGTACTACAGGCCTGAAGAACCAGGTTGTTTGTTGGTTTTGAGGGAAGTATCATTGTTTCTGGGGTGGCAGCTGCTGCTGTGGGAGACCAGCATGCTAAACCCTTGTGCTGCCCAACTCACTGGTAACAATCGGAGCAGGAAACTGACTTCCAGCTTCATGTCTCACCTCTCCTTTCCTGCAGCATATCTTTCTTTCCATATTTATGTCCTAGTGTAAATCTTGTAGCCACATTATAATTGTTGGTTCTTCATGTTTCATCTGCACTGGGGCTGCAGTAGATGGAGGTCGATAGTTGCATTGTAACTTGACCTGCACTCAGGTGATGAGTTGTAGAGGGTCTGGCAAAGATATATGTTCATGACAAGTTGTTGCTGATGGCATGTCCCTTGCTAATGGCCCATAACTTCAGGTCCTATCCTTCACAGATCTTTTACTAAGAGAACTTGTATGGGACTTGAATTCTTCATGGGCGTGAGCTTTACTCATCAGAGTTATGGAAAGAAGCCCAGCCAAGAGGCTAGGGTCCTGTTTATATTGCCTCCTGCATGCACTGATATATGACAATGTTCCTTTCTATTTTACTATATTTGCTTAATTAGAAGTGAAGAAAAACTCACCTCTATTGTAACTGCATATTCTTCCCCTTAGTAGGTACAACTTTTTCTACTTATGACAGCTGCAATCTTTACCTGCTCTCCTGTCATTTCACTGTATTCTCAACTGGGATGGTTACTTCTCCTTCCATTGCTGCTGCATCATCTGAATTTTCAGGGTGAAGGTTTTCAAAACAAATTAGCTTGCGTGATTCCCATTTATGTCAACTGCATACCATCCCCATCACTGCAAACAAAAAAGAAAATGTATTTTACCTCTAGCCAGTTGAACTATATAACCACCATCTTTCCAAAGAAGTATCTCCCTTTTTATTTTGAATGCTTAAAATACATTATTAAATCACTTAAATATGTTATATATGCAAGTTCAACAGATGTGCTAAAGATACTATAAAATCATTGATTAAGATTATGATCTACTGCATTTGAGAAATGGCCATCTAAATGCAAGTAAGGGTTGATTCTGTCAACAAGTGAATTAAACCAAATCATAGGTACATTTTCTATCTGGACGTCCTTAATAACCGTGAATAACATTGACAAATGGATAGAGAAGACCAGACTCAGGACCACAAACAGCCTTTGTGCTGAATGATAAAACACAATATATCCCTCTCTGACTCTGATGGGTGAAAAAATACGTGTCGGGTGATAAGGGCCAGGAATAAATAACAGTAGAGTGCACTGTTGAAAAAGAATAGTCAGCTGCCTTCATGTTTAAAAAAAAAGAAGAATAAGGAAAAAAAAGCCTTAATACAACAATTATCATTAAGAATGATTTTTCCACCACCTAACTGACAAGTAAATTATCACGTCTGTACCTGCATGTTGAGTTACTGCTTCACCTTCATCAGTAAACAAAGAGGGGGAAAAATTGCTTTCAGTGACAATTTTTTTTTCCCAAAGAGCCAAGCTGTTTGTGCTTTCTTCTCTTTTTCTTTCTCTACATGTTTTGTTGAAAAAAAATCAGATATAATTAGATAAAGTGGTAGCATAAAGCCAGGAGAGCTTTTGCTAGAAATCGGGGAAATTGTGTCTCATTTACTGTTATCCGTTCAGTTATCTCCCTCCATCAGTGCTTTACTACTATAGCCTTCCCTAAAAATATTAAAAGGTTAATTAATATTTAATAAAATAGAAGCCTTTATTCTATTTTATTGAATGTTGAAGAGTTAATAATGAGCAAATGGATACCGTGTCAGGTCACAAATATATGGACCCTATGGATCCATCTAAATTCAGCACTACTTCCCTTTATTTCCTGGCATTTCAAAAGAGAGAAACATTAAATCTTTTTTTACTCTTTACTACTCTTTTATGAAACAGATATCTGGAGAAATTAATTTTTAAAAAGGAAGGACAGTGTTCTTATTGCACCTTTATCAGAAGACTACAATAATTAGGTATCAGTAATAAACATACTAACATAGAGGAGGCTCATAGTAAAATTTTTAAAAGCTCCTAAGATGCTGAAAACATCAGCCTGATGAATCATATCCCAACAAGTCCTATTTTTCATCAATGGGATCCTGATGTAACCAGCTTGTATATAAACATTCATGAGACAAATGCCTAAAGGTAGATGAGATGAATTCCAACACAAGTATCTGTATTTCTGCTTCCTTCTACACCCAGAGGTGTCTTTGCCTTGATGGAGAAAAACAACTCTTATGTGCTTGCAGCCAAGGAGGATCCAGAAGCAACTAACTTGTGGCTCTTGCCTGAGAGGCTCCATCCAGCAGGTTTTGTCGAAGCCCTCCCAGCAACATCTCTACCTACACCCCACACTAGACTATTACAGTGTAGGAGCCCAACACCACTAAGTGGTTCAGCATTCCAGCTCTGTTTCACCAGCCTGGGCAGGTCCCTTGGGTGCCCTCAACCAAACCCTGAGGGAGCCAGCTGGCTGTTTGCTGCCTGGGTGCTGGAGGTCTCAGCCCAGGACACCAGGCTGAAATGCCAGCAGCCTAAGAGGTCATGAAGGAGCCAAGGAGCTGACACACCACTCCAGCAGAAACGCCTGGTGGCAGGACAGGGCAAACCACCGGCTGTGCAAACCGCTGGGGTGGCTCCAGGGAGATCCACCACGGCTCATGACTCAGGCTGCTCAGTGGTGAGGACGCACACCTAGATTGCAAGAGTCCTGGCCTTACTTCTCTATATTTAAATTAGTTTTTCTCATCTGGTGATCTATTTCAAGGTGAAGATACTCTCACCCTCTCCTATAAAAGCTATTCCATTGTACAAAACCCAGAATTCAAGGTGAGCGGTCAGGAAGAGAGGCTGCACATTACTCTCTAGATCGTCTCCCTGTGAAAGGGAGGAGTGCCAGCCCCTTGCTGCTGAAGCTGCATACGCCTTTTATGTGAAAAAGCCATTAGACTGAAATCCAAAATTCATGATAGGAATATGTCTCTCTTTCTTCTTTGGAGACTGTAAAAGCAGAGTATATAGCAGAGGAGCTAACAGAAAATGTAGATGCTGACTAATGCATGAAAAAAGGAAGAAGTTTTTTTGCTATTTAAAAAAAAAAAGGTTTAGTATCAGTTTATACTGAACAAGAGATTGCTTTCCTATTTATATAACTATAACCCCACCTGCCTTGGATTAGATTTGATGTACTGACTGACTGTCTTCCCAGTCCTACAGATGCCAAGGAGCAGTTTGTCAGCACATTCCTGTGACCTTCTGCACTGGCACAGGAGGTTTTTCTCTCCTTTCTCCCTGCATTTTGTGGCCTCTCTCCTCCAGGTAACGCTAAGAAAAGCACAGTGTTGTGGAAAGCACATTTCTCTCTCTCTCAGGATTTTTCACAGAAGTGCACAGAGACAAGAAAGAGAAAACAATTTCTATGAAAAATCCTGAGAGAGAGAGAAATGTGCTTACCACACAGTGTCATCAGAAGTCAGGACTGAGAAGCATCTTCTTAAAATACAGTGAAGCACACAGGCTGCTGGAGGTGCAGGACACTGTCAGTGCTGAATGCTGGCTTTAGCTTCATTTTCAAAGAGCATTACAGTTATGCAGTAAAACTCAAGCTAAAACTTTTTGATCTTTTATACCATCTCACATTGTTTAGATTTCCAAATGAAAGTTTAAACAACCCACAATTTAACTTAGTGAACACAGCAAGCTTAGGGTATCACTTTCAAAAACACCTCATTTGCATCAATTCAGCTGATCTCTTCCTTATTGGTGAAGATGAAAGTGTGCTTCTAGCTCATGTTTCCCTCTACTCAGACAATGAGGCACTCTTTCCTTTCAAAAAGGAAAAAGAACTAGATCAGCAAACTAGTTCTCCCCTTTTCCAGTGTTTCTTTGACTACCTAATTGAAATGCAGGAAAAAATGCACAAAAGCAAGAGGCACAGATGTTTACATCACAGGTACCTCAAATAACTTAAAAGTATCCTAACTGTTTATAGCCTGTGAATATATTTCATGCCTCACTCACTGAGAATTAGCATTGAGAGTCATCACAGTGAACACAGGGAACTGGATGAATTTCAATCTACTGCAGGAACCAGCCACTTATGTTGTTTGATGTCATCTGCAGTCACATCACTGCAGACATCTTTTGCAAGACTAGTAAAAGAAACGTTGTCATTTTTGACATGGCTGCCTGTCCCTCTTCACTGCTCGAGTGACAGCATTCATAGCTCTCTTTCCATTGCTCAGTGTATATAACAAACCCAGGTGCAGAGATGAGTCTCCCAGGCTTTCCTTTGAAGAATGTCAGATCAGCTCTGCTTCTTTTAAAACCGCTCCCTTGGACCAGCTGACATTTCTGCAAGCCACACAACACTGAGGAGTCAAGATTTCAGGCAACTGATACCACTTTGGGGACACACAAGCTGTAATCTAAATGCAAGCTACAAAGCCAAAATTAACAATACATGCAACTGAATGTCACTGGGATAGGAAAGCGTACTGCACCATTACGACAATTTAGGAAAAAACAGATATCAAATGGGTGAAATAATTTACAGCAAGCACTGCACTTATTGGCCTCTTCACTTGTCACAGAACATCAATATTGTGTTAATGAACTGCCCTGTGCAAGCTCTACCAAAGAGCAAAACGGGGGATTTGCAATGATATAAAGGAGAGAGATCAGTCTACATAATTTTAAGCACTTATTTCAGACACCCAAACAGGAGCCTTGTCACCTTGGGCTCTTTCTCCAGTGAGTGGAGTGTGGGAGAAACATCTCCAGGGGATGCTTCTGGCCTCTTGAGCTGTGAATTGGCTTCTAGTGGTGCATCTCACTCTTCATTTCTCAAGAACAAAATGAAAAGCCTTAATTTAGCAATCTCTGACCTTCTCCTTCAAATCCTCCTCATCCTCCCCTCAAAGGCCCAAAGCTCCATTATGCTTCAAAAACCTGAGAGCAGCACTTGAATGCTGGGATGCAGTTTCCTGCCTAGGAACAAAGTTGAGGTTGCTTCTGTGGAGAGGGAGTTGCTCAGGGAGCTATGGTTATGTTCAGAAAAGAACAAAAGAACAAAAAGATTTTGCCCCAATTATCCAAAGTTGTATGTCTGCTAAATTGGGCTAGAAATGAGTTTGGAAATCTCAGCTCATGTGATGGATTGGTAGTAATGCTTCTTGCAGTGAGAAATAGAAATATTTAAGGCCTCCCTGGAACTACATTTCTCACACTAGCCTTGTAGAGAAGCAAGAGCTGAAGAAAAACCATATGTGTCAGTATATTTCAGATTCTCATGGGCATCTGGGTAGAAAATCTTTTGAAGCGATCAGTTCAAAAAGCACTTTTTGTGTGAGCATTCATGGCTATCTTTCCAGAAACCAGCCTCTCAATGAAATTTAACATAGTTTTTTTGTCTTCGGGGTTACAGTTTAGAGTTCAGGGTCTACAGTATAGAGATTCTGACTAACCCAATGAAATCATTGCATCAAGAAATGTCCTCATGTATACACAGCCATGTACAATCAAATCCAAGTTATTTATCTCCCACACCAATGCTGTACAGATTAAACGTTGCATGTAAAAACTTGTAAAAGTACATTTACATTAAAAAATATAGACATATTCAACACTTGAGCAAACAAACAGAAATGGAGAAAGGAGTGGAGGAAATACAGGTAATAAATGAAATTTAATTCAGCATTTTATTTTATCCTAAATGGAAATCACTGCAGCAATACTGCACAACAGAATTAATAGAATTTTTTTTTAAAAAAGTCAAAGTGCATCTAACAGTTAAAAACAGTTGAGGATATTCTGTTCTTGATTGTGAATAATGGAGAAAGGTTAGACTGGCTTTAGCTGAGGCTTTTGTTGTGTGGCTTTAGTTGAGGCTGCCTTATGCTGTACAAAAAACAGCTTTCCCAAGCCTCTGGACTGGGCAATATAAAAGCTCAATAGGATGGAGAAACTAATATGGTGTTATTGCTGTCTCTTTGAATTTGATGGATTTGTGGTTCAGAAAACCTGACACAGGAAGAGGATCCCCATCCCACTTGACGATCTTCTGCATATCCTGTGAGAACTTAAAACAGAAAAAATTGAAGCAGAACAAGGGGTACAGGATTTGATCAGTCTGTTGTTATTCACAGCTACATCTGCTGCTACAATTTAAAAAGGCAACTAATTTTTTTTAATCAGATAAAATTTCTGCTTGCTTTCAATGATTTGAGATCCTTAGAAAGTTACTTTTAAACTCAGTAAAGTCACAATAGCCGTATCCTGGGAAAGGTGTTTTGGTCTGCTGGAGAATCTGCAAAGAAAGGGCTCAGCAATGGTCCTGAAGGTTTAGCATCACTTGTCTGTGACCATCCATGTGCTGGTAGAGCAACCATGCTCATGCGATCTGCTAGGGACATGCAAGGATGAAGTGCACCTGCACCCAGATACAAACCAGTGAGGGGCTCCCAGAGCATCTCTGCTAAGGCCTGGTGACACACACAATATATGTTGTTTTTTTTGTGTGTGTGTGTGTGTGTGTATGCATGCAAGCTTCAGTGCCTGGGCTGAACTTCCCAGCTCCCATCTGCTGTGCACAGTGTGAAACGTCTCACTGTGCAGGAGCCAGAACAGCCATGCATGCTGCAGAAATCCCACTCATCTCGGTATATTTCCAGAGGCACAGCTTGTGCTGACCCATGGAACAGAGCCAATTTGCATTCACACACCAGAATCAGAGGTTTAGCTGCTGCCTTCCTCTCCATTTTCACCATTTGACCCATTGTTTTTCTCCAGCTCAGCTGACACAGACGCTGCATTATGCTTCCAATGGCAGAGAGTACATTAAGATTCAGGGGATTCTCTACATCCTGTGCATTTTTCATTACATCTATTGATATTGTGTACTAAAAGACTAATGATTTGGAGCCTCTAATATCAGGAAATGATGCCTGTAATGATAAATGTTTGACCTCAGGAGTCTGCAGCATAGCTTCCTTGCCTGTGTATATGTTTCCTAAAAGCCTGGCTGAGTAGTGTGCTGGCCAGTGCAGCAGCTACTTGAGCCTAGACCTTTGTCTCTTTGTGGTACTCAATGTTCATCACAGAAAGGCACTGACTCCTCAGAAAACAAACCAGGACAGTGCAGGTATTTGAGTCAAAGCATGTGTCTGGTGATGGGAGCAGCTTCATTCAGTATGTAAGTGGTCTGTAAAAATGAAGTTTTACCTAAATTTCTTCTGGTCTGCTACATGCTCTGAATTTTGTATCACAAAAGAGTAGCTTAAATCCACTCTGTCGGTAGACCAAGAGGAGAAGGCTGATAAAAGCAGGTGATTGATCTAAAGGTGCACTGTATTAGCTCATGCTTCATGTGTACAAGACATTGTGTGGTTGGGGCCTAAAGTTTTTTAACACAGAAGCTTAAAACTTCAGGGCTGTCTGCCTTTTCACACTTTAAGACAAAATATGTTCAGCTCACTCTAACCTGCCTTATTGTTTGCTGGTAACTTGATTTCCTGAGTTTCTCCACATGTTGCAGAAAGGATTTTTTAAGCTGAGTACCAACATGAATCTTCAGCATCCAAACACTAAATCCCTTCTCCAAGGGAGTAATAAGAAAACATATTTATGTAAATGTATGTTTCAAAGACCAATGAAATATTAGACAAACTAAAGAACCTTTATTTTTAACAGTGTTTCAGCCACATGCCTTTACTGGCAAATGTCTTGCTGCGAAAAGTTTCATTACCAAACTCATTTCTATAATCCATTTATTAGTCTAGGTTTTTTTTTCTCTGTAGGCTTATTTACTGTACACAAACATGATGATGTAAGGCTTGCCTTAGGGAACTGAACTAACATCATTACTTTGCAATTTACACTTTTTATTAAGGATTTTTTAAAAAAACTGCTACTTAAAAAAGACCAGTTCTGAATCCTTTCATTATTAAAGGGCTCCTCATGTGAATATGTGCTCCCAGATATAAAGTACTGATCCTCCAAAATCATAAACATGCCATAAACATGCTTAATTTTATACACTTTGAGTCACTCCATTCAATTCACAGAGTAGTAGGGCTTACAAGTAAGTACTCACTCATTCAGCAGAATACCCAGACATATGCCAAAAGCCACCTTTGTTCAGCAAAACCCTTCTGCAGGGGGATTTTCAGGGGTATACTCAAGGATATATTTAATTTTAAGTGCATGATTAAGTGCTTTATTGAGCTGGGGCCACCATTTCTTGAATAAAGCATATCAATAAGCCTATGTAGTATGGTCTGTTACTTCATAGGAAAGGCAGTCAAATATGTATTTCTAAATACATACAATTCAAAAATTAAATCAGTAGAGTAAGTAGAGCACTGTTAAATTAAAACAGTAGAGTACTGTTTTGCAAGATATTCAGAATCAGTATTGATTAAAAACAGTGTGCTAGATGGCAGATGCTCCTTTCTCAGTCAAGATCTCACAGGAATGCAGCACACCCACAATAGGAAGACAGTTGAGAAACAGATCTCTGATTATATACTAATAATTCAGGTATAATCTGTTTTGGCAGCATCTATTCAATTAATTATTTAAAGTTGCAGAATATCCTCCAAGAATCTTAGAATCTGTAAGGCTGGAAAATACCTCCAAGATCACTGAGACCAACTGTTAACCCAGCATCCCCGTGTTCCCTGCTAAGCCATATCCCAAGTACCACATCCATACATCTTTTGAACACTTCCAGATACAATGATCCCACCACTTGCCTGGGCAGCTTGTTCCTGTGCCTGATGACATTTTCCTTTTTCCAATCTAACTGAAACCCAGCCTCGTGCAAGTTGAGAACATTTCCTCTTGTCCTGTCCCTTGTTACAACCTCCTTTCAGGTATTTGTAGAGAATGACAGATTCCGTAGTAACATGGAATGATGTGGCCCTAACTTTTCTCCTGTTCTAATAAATAAAACATTTGACAACAGGAATTGAGACAACCTTCTATGGTCACTGAGAATATTTTGTTTTCTCTTTAAATCTTCATCAATAGTAAAATGCAATAACAATTGCATCCTCCCATGTCTTCTAGAAGCAGACAACATTAGACTATTGCATATGCAATTGCATAGAGTAGTTATGGTCTTGTTTTCAATCCCTGTTCCTTCTGACTACAGTCCAGAAGCCCCAGTATCTGCCTCAGGAAAGGCAGTCCCATTCCTTGTGTGGTCACATGGATAAAAAAGAACATGGGAGAACAGAAAGGCTTCTATATACAGTGTAGACGGATTTCAATTCCTCTTGGAAAAAACTCCACTGATTGATTAAGACAAACAAAAATGAAAGAAAAATAGACTTGAAGGAATAGTATTAGGAAAATAGTTTTAAAAGAACAATACTATTAGAAAATGCCTCCACATCAGTCTCAAAATTATATATCTTGAAACCTTAGTATGAAGACTTAATAATTTCAGGTGAGCTGTATAGCTTACACTTTGACTTTACCACAAGAGATTTACAGGCCACCCCATGTTAAGAAACCTTTTTACTACAGTGTTATGCATTCTTTATTAATATTGCAGAGAATTCTGAGAGTTTAATCTGGAAAGATAAGGACAGAGATGAGGGAATTATGAAGAAAAAAAGAAAGGCACAAAATTGATTAAATGGTCAGAAGATAATAAGTGGAGAATGTTGAATATAGGCAACTTTGTTATTCAAATGACAAAAAGGTGAAGTATGCAAAAAAAAGGCACAATGAGATGCTATTAATGCCTTACAAACTAGCAACATAATTAAAATAAGATTAAATGGGAGAAAGAATTTTTTGTAGTTTAGCTAGAAAGAAACATCCCTTACTGCTAAGACCTATTAATATCTTTTCCAAGAGAAAAGTGGCAAAGCCCTAGCACCAATTTAATACTAGCCAGAGAAAAACGGCGAACACTCTGCAGAAGAGCAGCACTCCCCACGGTGGTGTGCTGGATGATGAAAGAGGTTTGCCTGACACCCAGTGCTACAGCCTTAATGAATCTTCATTTTCTGAGCCTTCCCCCTTAAAAATGACAATATGCAAGTTATATAAAACATTACAGGCTCTCTTGACTGCTCTAAACTATACTGATGTTCAGGCAGATGTTTTTCACCTGATCCAGATATTTTTTTTCTGTATTTTTTCTCCTTCTGCAGCCCTGCTTTTCCTTGCAGGGTGGTGAATGGGAGCCAGGAGTACACTTGTGAGAGAGCAGCTGTTTTGAACTGGAGCAGGCACACCTCTGCCAGGGTAATACAAAGAGCAGTTAGAGAGCCACTGACAGTTCAAAGTGTCTTGCTTTCATTATGCTGCACCTGCCATCAACCTCCGTACATCTGTTAAATTCCCTTCAGAGGAATGTTGTTTTCATGAGAAAAAATGAATAGCTCCCTTTTACTAGATGAAAACCTGTAGATGTATGAAGTTAAGACAATTATTAATATTAAACTAACATCTACCATTTAATAGCAGCTTCTCTTGAGACTAAAGCAATGACATGAAATACTATTGTTGCAGAAAGAGTCTTGCAGCTTACAATAAAAGCAATGCTCTGCTTGCATGTGCAAAGCCACATGTGACAAAATGTGGCAGCTTTCATAGGTTTAACGAGTCTCTTTGGAATTCCCGTTTCTGGTTAGTCACAGGCAAAGCAAGGGAAAAGCTGCATGCAAATACATACCTCATGTGAGTAGCTGCACACCAAACAGCAGGAAGCACAATGAGCAAAGAGACGGGCTTTCCTGTGATCTCTTTTCATTGCTTCATACACGACTGGAAAAAAAAAATGAAACAAACAAAAAAAACCCAAACAGGCCAGGAAACAAAAAACAGTCTGAGCCTTTCTGGTTGTAACCAAACTCCAGAGTGCAGGGTGTGATACACAATGGCATGCCTCAAACTTTGCTTTTTATCCCTGGTCACTACTAAGTTAAGAACAAGTGTTCCTAATTTGGTCTTGCTGTACATGAAGTAAAATAGGAATTTAGTGTACTCCCAAAACTTCCTGCTTCATGTTTGCTTCTCTAAGCTCATCCCCTGATGAGTTCTGCTGCACTGACAGCAAAAGGACATGACAGTGCTCCCTTTCCCATAGGGGCTGTAAAGAAACTGACTTAGTGTTCCCTATGGCGTTCATCTTTGAGGCATTGACTAGAAATGTCGTCTGAAGTGTCTGAAGTGTCCCAGTGTCTGAAGATCACTGGGATATAAGCTGTCTGTTTTGCTTTTTAAGCTATACCAAATGGTAGGGAGGCATGGCGTTGTGTTGGGGTTTAAAGAGGGATTTCACTGCCATGAGAAATATTAGTCACAGAATCATATAATCTTAGAATGGTTTGGGTTGGAAGGGATCTTACAGATAATCTTATTCTACCTCCTGCCATGGTCAGGGAACCTTCCACTAGACCAAGTTGCTCAAAGCCCCATCCATGCTGGCCTTGAACTCCTCTAAGGATGAGGCATGCATAACTTCTCTGGTCAAACTTTGCAGTGCCTTACCACACAGTAAAAAATTTCCTTCAAACATCTAATCTCAATCTCTCATCTTTTAGTTTGAAACCAGCCCACCTTATCATATCACTATCTCCTGAAGTAAAATGTCTCTCACCTTCTGTCTTATAAGCCCCCTTTAGGTACTGGAAGGTCTCAATAAGGTCTCCCCAGAGCCTTTTCTTCTCCAGGAACAACAACCCTAATTCTTTCAGCCTGTCTTCATAGGAAAGGTGCAAACATCCCTCTGATCCTCTTCATGGCCCTCACAGTACACTAATATCACACTTTAGCTTCTGTGACTTTCTCAAAAAACTGAGGTAAATGTAAAGCATGTCAGAGTAACAGTTAGTAAAACTTTCTTCATGGTTTTTGCTTTTTGTATTCTGAACTCAGAGATTCTGAGTTCATGTTTGGAAAAGATAATTACTCTCCCTTACGCTTTCTTTATGTGGTTGTGCACTGTGTGGGTAGAGATGTGAATTCCACTGAAGTTTTAAGTCCCAGTGGTATTAGTTGCCTTTACAGGTCACTTATCAATGAAAATCATTATTGTTTCTCCTATGATCAACCCAAAGTGATGATCAAAACCACAAAGTTAAAATCTGAAAAATCTTGCATGATGGAGTGATCTCCCTCAAGAAGTGGCTTGCTCATCAGTTATCACATGATGGGTGCTACGTATCCAAATGACTGTTGTCATCAGCAGCTATCATTGGTTCAGGAGTTATTTCTCAAAATGAAGTTTCCTCAAATTGCCTATTTACTACACCTCTTGTTCAGTTTCAGTTTATCCAGTATTTGTCCTTTATTGGTGCTATTTTCAGCGTTATTATTACCTCTTTCCTTTCAAAGATCTTTGAATAATTGCTTTCTCCAACACTGTCCTGTTTTCTAAGCCACAGGGAAGAGATATCACTCTTATTCTCAACTGTGTCAATAAAGTGTGCTGGACTGTACTTACTAAAATAGGTTCAATAAAATAATGACAAATAGCACCAGAATACTGAGTTCTCATTGAAAGCTTTTCTCCTGTGTGGTAAAGTGAAGTCCCAACATGTCTGTGAGACCAGTAACTACATATTCATAGCAGCCTGCTCATAGGAAATCTATAAAGGATCTATCACGTCCAATGTTTCAAATTAAGACAGGTTTAACAGCATAGACTCCTACATCCATAAAACTCTGAACAGTTTGGCACCTGCTCAGTTCTTCGTCTTCTCTGCAGAGATGGTTAAAATCCGCTGCTTAAACTAGAACATGAGCAGCTCCAGGCCCAGCAGTTGGAATCTCCCAGAAGGCAAGAGATCTCCCACAGCACAACAATACAAGAACTTGATAAAAAATCCAAATTTTTCTTAAATTTTTTCAAGGAAGCTTCTCATTTGCTTCTTCCTTTTTTTTTTTCTTTCTCTGTTTTTGTTAACAATACATCATTTTCAGGTAATTAATACATTCCTTAAAGATGTTGTAAGTAAATGCCACTGAGAAAATATCTTTACTGTTGCCTTCATAAGGGAATAACCTTTTGATAACAGTCCAGCAAGTGTGTCTTTCCATGCACTGGTCATCCTACCACCACAAAACATGTTAACAATTGACAAATCTCCACTGTAAAGGACAGAAGAAGGTTCTCAATTATTATTAAGCTCCCTCATGACTAATAAATTTTCCATCCGTTAGAAGAGACTGACCAAATTGTTTTTCTTGCCCATCATCCATAAAAAGGAAGTAGAAAAATATCAACTTTTATGAGAGATAGTGTGGGGAAGGACTGCTCACTAAACCCCAGACACAGGAGAACTTTGACTACAGCTTAAAGAGACACCAGAACTTACCTTACAGAAAACCAGCTGGAAACCAGAGAACTGTCTGCTTAAGTTTCTGTTTGATTCTTCAGGTGCTTTATTTGCAGGTTATTCATGAATCATCAGCTACTTTTCAATATCAAATGTGCATAATCAATAAGTTATTTCTCCAGCTACCTCCATTTTTGTGATTTTTTTTTTAGATACTTGTAGTGTACCACCTTCCTCGAATCTTATAATAAGGCACCTCTACTTATTCAGTATAAGGCATTGCTCACAGACCTAAGTAAATCCAATTTCAGTGGGCTCCAGACTTCAAATGTCCTGGATTACCCCTGAGCAATTACTGTCAACAACTGCTTCAAGATGCATAGTGGTATGGGGGCAAGCAGCTTTTAAAACAACTGCAGGAATTCACTTAGAGTGGCACTGCTATCAGTGCCTGGAAATCCCAGTCATTCTAAATGTAACCTCAAAGAGAACAGATAGACACAAGAACTGATCAAATACCAGCACCTTTTTATCATATGTTATTGACTATTGAACCAGAAATGCTACCATATTTAGTGGTACCTCTTACTGACCTGCTTCCCTTGGCAGTAAAGGGTAGCTATAACTGTCTTTTCACTCCAGGGTGAAAAAACCGCATTGTTATGAGATTCTATAAAATCGTGCATGGTGAAAAAAAAGCTATAGTGAAAAAAGGGTGCTAGCTATCTGATTAGGTGTGTCATCATAGCACAGGAACTCTTAAATAAACATTGCTGCAAGGTAATCTAGTAGAATCTAGCATCACTAGGATCCTTGAAAGTAAAGCATTCATGGATTATTCACTACTGCAATCAAATAAACACCTACTCATTAAATGAAATTCTTAAATGATAAATTCTCCTGTGGATAGACTGAAGAGAAAATAAAGATGACAGTTATGTTTCATGTTTAGCTCCTAATTTCTAGCACTCTAATTAAGACAACTTCTGGTCTTGCCTACTTGGACAAAGAGCTGCAACTTTTTAAAACAGAGATCAAAGCTTGATGGTAGAATTACTAAATAAACTGCTTTTGTCACATTTAGAATGGTGAGCCAAAGGACATGTGTTTGAGGTGGCAAGCTTTCTGCTCTGAGTAGCATGGCTGCAGGTAAAAAAAATGTGGAAAGGGTTACAATAGCAGCCTTGCTTCATTTTAAAAGTGGGACCGGTGAAATTTTGGGTTAGTGGCAATTCACTCCTATCTTCATGAGGCAATACTTTGGCTAGACTGAAGTGCACTTTGTGATCTAACAATGAATACTTAAACAGAAAATATGCCCCTGTAATAAGCCCCCACAGTAAAAAATTAATATTAATGCAGTGAAAAAATTGTTCTTCCTTTTGAACCCAGTGAGGACTGCAAAGACAGTGATTATTAAAGAATTCAGCTGGTTTCAAAATTGACCTTAACCTGGAAAAAGCTAAGCAGAAGCAGAGGGAAAACTGATTAAAAATTCAATGCAGCATTTCATGGCCTTGGTAACCTGGGACTGGGGTACTCAAGAGCTACTGACAGCTTGCATTTCAAAGCTGATTTGTAAAGTTGCCAACAGGTCAGTAATCAGTAACTTTACAGAGCATGCAGCTGACACAGAAAGCCAAAAAGGAACAACAAAAGACATAATTGGATCTTAGGACCCAAAAGATGCCATGAATGCATTCATTTTTGGCACTACGAATGCTGCATGTTGCTACAAGATATGGTTATAATGAAGGTGATTTGCATATTTTTCATGAAGTTTGGATGCACTGAATTATAAAAATAACCCCCTAACATGAAACTATTTCACTGGTACTTGGAAATCTTATTTGAAACGTTGACAGAACCACAGAAGTATTTAGTGATGAAAACAAAAAGGAAAAAAAAAAGTCTGTTAGGTCATCACAGGCATCTGCCTTCAAATGCTGAATTATTTTCTTCAGCTTTCTAAAAAGTTATTCATATTTACCAAAGGAAAGAAACAATAAAGGAAACCACCAAAGTAACTATAGACTTAAAATTTCACAGCACTTAAATCTTTGGACTCCATTGGGAAAGTTGCTACCCAGCTGCTGCTGATTTTGGAGAGTTACAAGGTCTTAAAAGGCCTATGCATATTGTTTAAAGGCCTACTGGTTAAAATTCCTTCCCTTTAATGCCCCCTTGTCCTTCTTCTCCCTGCTTGTTATCAACCCTGAGGACTGGATATCATATTACGTAGGCAAAGGTTTCCAGGTCAATGACCACATGCAAAGCTGCATGCCCTACCATAACATTCTGGGTCTGTCCTCTCCAGCCTTGATCCAGTGTTTTTGTTCAGCATGGGAACTGCAAACTCTACCACCTTCTTGCTTTGGGTGGTACCATCCCAGATTTCCAGACCCAAAGCTCCTGGAAGCACTGGCAAATAGCCACAGCTGTCAGAGACACAGACTGGACATGCACAGGGGCTGTTGGAGTGGGCAGAGCCACTGGCAAATGCCACCCTGTTCCCAGTCCTCTGTCACAGCAGCCAGTGCACAAATGACAGCTGGGCTCACACAAGGCTTGAGGCTTCTCACCTCCTTCTCCCTCTCTGGGCAGGTTGCTGGGGCCCTCTGTTTCTTGCTGATGTGTAGGGACTGAACCTGTGGGTGAGTGACCATGTGGGTCTGCCCCCTGGTCTGTCTGTCTGTCTGCTGGGCTTCAGCAGCCCTTAGCCTCAGCACAGCTGGGGTCTGCACAGCCCGAGGAGAATTACACTGTCCATGTGTCTGTCACTTGGGTTGTCAGTGTCATGCCCAGCCTTGCAGTCCCACCAGTCCCTGTGGACACCTCTAGCCAACCCAGAGACAAAAGTCATGCCTTGAGAAGGCAAAACATGGAGAAGAGTTTGCAGCACACCAGGTAAACACAAGTGGGTCACACTAAAAAAAGCTAAATTTCTAAGGCATTTATAACAGAGCTGGATCTTAAAAGTTTCCTTTTGTCATGGCTGTAGCACTCTTGGCAAATGTTTCCACTTTTCTCCATAGAAATTCTTGTTATTCCTGTACTTGGTCTTTCTGACAATCAGTCTGTGACCATCTACCTCTCTGTCTATACATATAGCCATCATGTATTTCTGCTGGAATTTTATAGGAAACTGTGCAATTTTATAACAATTGCATATTTTCTGTATTCACTTCAAATAAAAAAAAAAAGTATAAAAATAACACAGAAACATATTCCTCTGGTAATTTATCATTATTTTGCTATTTTCAATACACTAATGATAAATATGGGCTAGTTTGAGGACTACGTAATTTATTTTTAGTGATTTAAAAAAGTTCCTATTTCCTACAAGTTCCCTGTAGGAATTAAACTGTGAGTATCAAAACTTGAATATGTAATCAATCCAAGGATTTGTGGATCCTCATTTATTAGAATAGCAGTCTTCTTTACTGTGGCTTCAGAGTAAGTAATGATCAGCTTTAGGTTTTTGATCTTGAAGGAGTTTTTTCTCATGCTTCTAGGAAAAAAATCTTAAGTCAGTTTGTTGTTATTGGATAAAAAGTGTTTCTGCCTTTTGAATTAAAAGATGTAAATGGCAACAGGCAACATAAATGAAGCACTGAGTTTTCTGGATATGCACCTTGGCTGCAGCTTCTGCTTGTCTGCTCTGCCACGGATGCTGTAGCAGAGATGCAAGGCTTGTAAAAGGTGCCAAATGTCCAAGATCACCCCCAGTGAGACAAACACAGGTTTCCTCTACATTTTTCTTTAAAGGTATTGGTACAGCAGAAGGAATGGGAAGGAAATGGCAAGCCAAGGAATGGGAAGGCATGGCAAGGCTTTAGGGGGAGTCTACATAGTCTTCCATGATTGCTGCAAACTGAGTGGTGTCAGGGCTTGATGTGATCCTAACAACATGAAGTGTCACAAAATGAATATAAGTAATACAGCTCTGTCATTACAATGCCAGACTCACTCTTCTGTCCCCACCAACTTATTCTGAATGCAAATTTATTCATACCAAGCTCTTGTGAAGCAAGAATGTGATTTATTTTTGAATATGCAAGTGCCAAACTTTAGAGATGGAAGAGATATTTCACAAAATATGGTCAGAGGATATAGCTATAATTAGTGAGAAAAAATAAGAAACCAAAAAAAAAATTATTGGTGAAATCTTCCTATCTATCAGAAGGAACCCTGTACTTCCATAAGACACATCCATAGGACAAGGCATTGAAAATATTGCTATTTTGGAGCAGTTGCCTAATGAAGCTGGTGCATACTCTGAGCTGAAGGCATTTAAATCCTTTCAAGCCTGTTTTTAATTGAACAGGACATAGAACCAGTTTGGATCTAGGGCAAATAATTTCTCACTCTAGACATATCCTTCCAGGTCAGAGGGCAATTTGTTGACAGGAAAGAAATAGGAGGTCTGGTAGCAACTTGCTGCCTACACTGCCGCCAGGTGTGACACCTAATTTGCAGTGACTTTTTAGCCCTTCCTTATCAGCATTTGGAAGGAAAGCATGCTGTGTTGTGCAGGCATGCATGGCTAACTTCACCACCTAGGGGATGTGCATATCTTGTCAGGTGCACAGGGAAAGAGGCAAAGCTCCACAAGGGCTGTTCTTGCTTGCCCTGCAATGCTTGTTCTCATAATTTATGAAGCTGATGGCCTGTCTCCCCCATTTTAAAAACTGTTAGTAGTGCATTCATTCACTAATGTGTTCACACACAAACAAGATTTTGTGAACACATGGGAAAAAGTCAAAGCTTGCAAACTCTCCTTTGTTTCAAACACTAATTGAGGTTGCTAAGAGACAATAGTGTTGATATCTATTGCAGCATTTCCAAGTCCAGACACTCAAAGAAATTAATAGCTGTGGGTACTACACATCTCATACTTGCACATAATAAAATCTGAACGTACAATTCCTATCAAATAGGATAAAAATACACTGCAACTCCTCCCTTACTTTGATCCTAAAATAATATTATCAGCCTGATTATTATTAGGCTAATAATAATCTTAGTTCTTGAAGCTCTGAAATATTTCAAAATTAAATCATAACTGGTGCTTCAAAAGAAACCCTAACTTTGTTTTCTACTAGAAGTCTAAGTGAATGCCCTTCTTTGAAAGAGGATGTGAGAATGATTTATGTGCACATTAATGTCATGTATTGGTCAACCACTTAGCCAATTGTAATTTTACTATTATTTGATATTATGGTTGCTCATTAAGCTATGTGATTCCAAAGAAGTATCAGTTATCAGATTTTAGCAGCATAACACATGGCAAATTGACTATGAGATATTTCTTAGTTCAGTACATCCCTTGAAAGAAGATATGTGGGAGGCATTGATTTTGACTAATTTTTAGCCATCTGAAAATTGGGTGCTTAGCCTAGACTAGTCACTTGCACTCCTCTAGAGCAATGGAGAGAGATTGCAGTAGAGAGCAATTCATCCAGTCTATCTCGGACACCTATCTTAAAATGGGATGAATTGCCATTTGGAGGAACTTATCTTTCTCTATTTACTATAAGGGGAACCTGGACAAATAGCTTAGATGAAACCCTTTACTTTAAATGACTAAAAGTAGTGAAGATGAATTCTACTCTAAATCAATATAATACAAATAATACATAAAAGCCACAATGCACTGGTCAATGTTAAGGCCATTGTGATGAAATATGTATTTCCATGTTCTTGGCAAGAAAAATGTAGGAGTTTTGCATGTCAGGAAACTTCAAGATTTGCAAGGATGCTAAACTAATAATTTCTTTTCTTTCTATTCTGCTGTTTCTGAGTATCTATGCTGTTTTTCTCTGATATATTTTAATGTAATTTTTTAAAAAAAGGGTCGAATGGTTTTTATGTATATGGGTGCAGTTACAAATCCTAAACCAATATTAACAGCACCTTTCAGATTACCTGTCACATATGCTAAATCCAGTTGCATTTTTGAAGGCATGGTAGTGATGACGGTGCTACCCACATTCCTTTCCAAAACAGTAATTTAAAAAAAAACCAAAAAACAAACAAAAAAACCCCAAAAAAAACCAAAAAAATTATTCTTCTATTGTAAGTAGTCTAGAATGACTCTTTCCCCTCAGCTTCAAATTTTTTTTTTTTTTGTAAAAGAGGGCATCTTCAACATTTGCTTGATGCTCTCTGCAATATTGAGATTCCTTGCCTGTTCTGATAGCCTCCTCCATGGGACTCCCTTCCCACAGGATTGTGTTTCTGGGCCCCCGTAAAACCTGCTGGTCACCTCCTCCTCTTCCACACTTTTATGGTGAATGATGAAGGATGCAGCTTTTCAAATACCGATGATGAAATGGAGCAGTAACTGGAGGACCATAAGCTACTTATTGCTGCTTGCAGTGGATATCAGAGTCAAACGGCTCAGAGAAGCAGATACTACAGGACCATGAAGAAGTGCCACTTATTTTACTGCTTCCCAAAAGTTTAAATTACAGAATCTGTAAATTTCCAAAGGATTGAACCAATTTCCTTTTAATTTTTAAAATTGTGGAGTATTTGTTTGTATTGTGTCCTGACTTTGCCTGAGACAGAGTTAATTTCTTTTCAGTTTCTGGTAGAGTGCTGTGTTTTGGATTCAGTATGAGAATAATGTTGATAACACACTGATGTTTTGGTTGTTCCTAAGAAGTGTCTATCCTAAGTCAAAGACGTTTTTGTGCCTCGTGCTCAGACAGTGAGGAAGAACACAAAAAACCTGGGAGGGATGGCTTGGACAGGTGAGCTGAGGTGCCCAAAGGGGTGTTCCACAATGTAGAACAGCATGCTCATTATAAAAACTGGGGAAATTACCTGGAAACGGGGTTGATTGGCTTTCAGAAACTTGGGTCTGGCATCAGCCAGCAGATGGTGAGCAGTTTTATTGTGCATCACTGTTTTTACTTGGGTTTTATATTATTATTGTTGTTGTTATTTACTATTATTATTGTTATACTTTACTTTTTTTCAGTTGTCAAACTGTTCTTATCTCAGCCTGGAAATTTTGCCTTGATTCTTTTCCCCATTTCACTGTGGAGGGGGTATGGGATAGGGGTGAGTGAGTGTCTGTGTGGTGCTTAGCTGCCAGCTGGACTTAAACAATGACACATTGTCATATTAGCTGTTCAGAGGTAAAACAACAAGCCTGAAGTCTCAGTATCTTTAAATTATTGCTTCATTTAAAAAAAAATAATCTTTGGATGAGGCAGAGTTTTAAACCATTAAAACCTGTTTCAGTGTCTCTAATGTGGTAGTTCACTCCATGTAAGTACTACCAACCTTTAAAGTTTCACTCTGCTCACTGTAAATGTAACTTTGGAATAGAAGCTACTGTTTGTTCAGCAAATACATCTGTGTGTGTGTTTTAAGTAGACTAAATATACACAGACTGTAGGTAAATATAAATAGACAGTATACAGAATAAACCAAAATGGCCTTGACTATATCCTGTTCTGAAGGAGAATTGTTAATTGAAATTCTTACCATCAAGATAGTTAACAAAGGCTGCTTGAAAAGGAACTTCTTCAAGAAAGATCTAGAGAAGACTCACAGCAGCAAGAACAATACTGCTCAGTGTGGAAAATTGAAGGACAATGATGCTAAAAAGGCAAATATAAACCAGTGAACATAAGTATTTTTCTAAAGCTTTGCTTTTTTCATGTAGATTTCCCAATTGATAGAAAGCCTGGTTAAGCCATACTAAAATCACATTCACTGAAGTCAGAAATCATGTGGACTACCTACTCCTCTTCTGTCATTGCAGATGTTCAGAGAGGGTTTCATCCCTCTGTGTATAAATTACTTTTGCCTGATGCAAATGCAGAGGAGCAGGCATGGAACTAGGAGGCACTTTGCAATCTCAGACAGGTTGGGCAAGACTTCTTGCATAACTTCAGAGAGAGACTCTTTGGCTCACACATTGAGCAGGGCAAGCATCACTATATTGTCCCAGTGATCTTAGAGTAAAAGAATTTTATTTTACATTCCCACCACTAATATTACCACATGTTTATGGAAATGCCTAGCAAAAAATTAACACATATAAGGGCTAATGAAGATAAAAGGAATTATAATCTCTGTGAATTTTTAATCTGAAGTCTAAGGAAAATTTAAAATTTCATCAATTAAATGTAATGGCTTTTAATATTTAAAATTACTTTCTGTTTGACATTTTTATTTTTGCATTTTTTAAAATATAATTTTTGTACTGTATATCTTTTCTTCTCCAAATTATCAGCAAATATTATAATACATTTTTTTTAATTGAATTGGCAAAGCTCCTTCCTGCTGGAGACACCACAGATTAATTTGTCCCACTATCCAATTCATCATATTGATTAAAAAATCCTGGTTAGGTCATCACTGGAAATATTTCTACTGTTCACATTTATAGCACATTAAATCCCCGTATCTTAGAGTCTTCGGAAACATTAATGGATCTGCACATCTTAGCTATGAAATAGGAGGTAATATTCTCCATTTAAAAACAACAAAAAGGTAAACTTTGTGACATAAGTATGAGCTTTAGCTACATACCTGGTGCTCCACTCAATACAGGAGATAACTAGATTAAATTCTCTGACCTGCTTTATGCAGAAAGATCCGACAAGATGATCTAATAGTCCCTGATGGCTTAAAAATCTATGGAACTGCCAAATTACTGCTGCCAGGCCACAGGGTGACTGATGACTGAGAGCTACTGAATTGGACATATCAATAGGAAACAATTAAACAATTACTATATTCCTCTCTATCAGAATAAATATAAAAAATACAGCAGGAAATGGTTTACTAGGAAAGAGTTCTTGGTTTGTTATACTACTTTTTGGTGATGATATACTGTTTCCAGGGAAATTGTTCTTAACAAGCAAGTCTACTGGTTCATTGTTAAAATTAAATTTTTGCTAAATCCAGTCCCTGATGGATTAATTTTTCATATCCATCAATCCAAATGACTTTTCAAATGTATTCAAAGAACACATGCTCCTGATAATAATTAATGAAGGAAATACCTGGATGCATAATCCCACAGTTCTATTTGCAAATGTAACTGAAAGAAAGCTCTGTAGACCTCTGAGAGTAAAGTATCTTACATAATATCATGGGAAAGCATGGTCCCTAATGATCTGTCAGACTTCTAACAGGGTCATCATGATGAAGAAAAGTACTATATAGTAAAAGAATGAAATAATTAAGAAAATCTAACATTTAGATTTTCATTTAACTTTTGGTCTTTCCTTATGGGGACACAACATTGATTGTTACATGTACAGTATATTTTACAATAAAGTCCTAACACAACTCAACTATTTTGATGAACTATACTGAATCAAAGTGTTTTGATGAACTATACTGAGTCAAAATGTACAATCAACTTGAAATTATACTTGCTGTATTGCGTCCCACCCTCTTAAGAACTCACCAGTAAATTCACTGTATTATGTATATATATATAATGCAATTTGCCTTAGACAAATCTTTACAAATATTTTCTCCGGTACCAAAACTTTCATCAAAGAAAATAACAATAGAGGATATCATTACCTAATGCTCTGATGTACACATTGCATCAATTCTGCTTTCAGATGGAGTTTTGCATATTGCCAATATGACTTCTTTTTTTCCCTGTGATATGTAGCTACATGTCTGTGATCCTCTGTTTGCTGTTATCCGCCATTTAGGCATAGTACTTGGTATGCACTTGCTGAAAATTTTGGGTGACAAAAATATCGCCTCACCATTGGAGAACCAGTTTCTTGAAAAAAAAAAAACACTCAAAACCCCTTTCAAACAGCTGACTCAAGCCCAGTAGTGCTTGAAACCTATTCCTCTCTGAGAATGACATCGTACATTCCTTTTCAGAGGGCATGGATGTCATCTTGGTGTTGAAAAGGAGCTGCTGCAAAGAGACTGTAGCCTCTATTTGTCTGCTAAGTGATGGATTGCTATTCAAAACTGTCAAAACCCACCGTGCCTGAGATTCCCAGCCTGCACTGAGATTACATGGTCTATTGTCCTCCCTCCCCACACATTAAGGGTCGATTAGCTTTAGAAATAAAATATAGCTTCTGAAGTCATATAGAAGGCAAAGTATTTTATTAGGTCCAAGATTTAGTTTTAGATCATGATTAGTTTTCTACAGTGTGCAGCTAGATACCATAATGAAGTTGCTATCATTTCTAGTTTTTTACAGACAGATGTCACAGAAATGGCAGAATTGTTCCAAAGCACATAACAACTTTCCATGGAGAGGTGAAAGCCAGTGAAGAAAGCAAGGTTCACTTATTTAGGGCTGAGGCTCAGTAAATGATGCTAAGATTTTGCAAGGTTTTCACTGGAGCACAGTCTGACCAGTACCAAAATAAAACCCCCATTCTCAAGTCTGCCCTGAGCTCACACCTCTGCAGTTGCTGTGCAGGACCTCTGTGAGCAGCACCACCAGCCTTCCTTTTGTTCAAATCACAGGAAAGACAAGTTAGAAGGGTTTTATCAATATATTATTAGTAAATTTTAGCAAATGACAATTATTATTAATTTTTCATTTAAAAACCTGTGAAATTTGATCTGCATGTAAGATGCTTTCCATCCCCCATAGTCAAGACTGCGACCAGGCCAAACCTGGTCTCAGAAGATTGGTTACCAGATCCATTTAAGATTTCTGGAAGAAAGTGAGGGTAAACCCATGAAGACGGATGCCACTCCTTGTTATTTGCAATCAAGCAGAAGACAGGATGCCATCAGGGAAGCTAATGGTCTGTTAGCTCCTCTGTGAGGGCCGACCAGGGGATAGGGGAATATGGACATGTCAAATACAGTGGGAGCAGTGGGAAGGGAAAACAGGACAGCATTTGGAAACAGGACAGCAAATTGAGTGAGACTAATGTAGGGAGCAGGAGGGATGCAAAGGAGTGGCAGACAAGCATGAAGATGATGACGCAGAGTCAGAATGCAGGCAAACGTGCTGCAACAGAGCAGAGGAAAATGCCAGGTAGGAATTTGTGAGAAGGAAGTATGGACGTCAAGCAAATGCTGCTGCATCAGACCTATGTGAAACCATACAAAGAAAATTCAGGTAGCTGCTCCTGCAGCTAGGACAGAGAAATCTGTGTCTAGTTACCCAACTCCTAGAGGTTCCTAGTAGGTAAAGCTTCTCAGATAAGCAAGTTAGAGATTAAATTTCTGGAAAGGAAACTTTTGACACCTGCAAAATGACTAACAATTTTATATTGTCATTAAAATTATTGACTATTTGGGTAGCTTATGTTTTAGAGATAAACTGTCGTTCTGAGAACTGGAATTGCCAGACTTTGTTTCAAAGCTATCATTACAGTGTATAAGCCAACATAAACCAAGTAATTGCCACTGTTGCCTTTCTAGAAAGAGCTCACTAAAGATATAAGCACTTACACAGGATAGTTGTGAATGAACTTAAGCCAGGTACATTTTTGGGGTAACACTGTTTTCTTCATTCTATTACATGAGAAAAACAACCTCTAGGATCCTTCTCTGGTGTTTCAGACATCCAAAGGTGTCAGAGTGTGTTAATGCTGTACAGTCCAGTGGCTGCCAAGATTTATCTTTTAAAGGTTTACCAGGGTTATAGTGCACCGCTATTTTACAGTCCAGCAACTTCCAAGGTTTATCTTTTTGCAGAAACCCATATAAAAGTTACAGCATCTTGGACAGTTTTGATAGGAAGCATCCATAATCACTGAAAGATTGGAAATGATTTAAAGTTAGACACACTAATAATCTTCATTGCTTTCACAGCAGGTGTCGTCTTTTACTTTGGAAGTGCACCATGCCAGTGTCCCCCAAGAAGGAAGAAAAAACTTCTAGACTGATGAAGAGTATTGAATAGAGTTGTGGGCAGATGATTTGGAAAAGGTTTTATTTTTCTCTGACTTTTTCAGTTGTGGTTCTCACATTGAAAAGAATAAAGTTTATGCTGAGATTCTGTCTAACTAGCCAGACCTTTTATGCCAGGGAGGAAAGCCTTAAACACTTCATACTCTTGCTCCATGGCACCATGAGTCAAGTAGAAATCTGGCTGAATGTCACTGCATGTGAGAGAGAACAAACATGAAGATATGGTTAAGCTTTGGTTCTAGTTTTTTCTCTCTTTACCCAGACCTGTTCCTACACAAAAGCGGAATACTCTCAACTAAAAGCTGGTCTGGTGTCGGGTGGTCATTAAGCAACTAGAAATCAGAAACAAGTTATAAGCCACAATCAGATACCTGTTCTGCTGTTACAGTCTCAAAAATACTTTCCAGTCTTTGGAACAGAATTGTTACAATCGTTACAATTGTAGCAAATACAAAATAGAACTGCTTTATTAACATTTTTTTCAAAGCCTCAGAAAAATGGGTTTTCAGGTAATTTCATTTTTAGTGTGTACAACACATAGTCAATCTAAGATATTCATTATGATAGTTTTGAGTTTTCCAGAATGCCTGTTTCCTAAATATCTACAGAAGATGAAAATTACACAAGATATACTTCTTACTGTATTTACACACACACACAGTATTTACACAAGATATTCTTCTTACTGTATTTACATAGTCATTCATAAATGACTGGTTTTATTCAAGTTTAGGAATGACTGGGCTGTATTCAGGACTTCTCACAGCCCATTAGTGGGAATGTTATCTAATTGCTTCTGAGAAGGCAAACTTGAATTGGACAATTTTATTTACATGGCTAAATAGAGTTATTTCATAGACTGTAACATGTTCATAGAAACTTTTTTTACAAGCTTTTTATCAAAGTGAATATAGGATGCCGCATTCTGTGGTTTTATTAATATATCATCCACCAAATTGCTTTCAGTAATTTACTAACAGTCCCGGTCCACCAAGCAGGTCCTAAGTGACCAGAAGATGGAAATGTGATCCCATCTTATTTCCAGCAAAGGTCATGGAGCAAATCATCTTGAGCATCATGAAGCAACATATACAGGACAACCAGGAGATCAGGCCCAGCTGGGATATGTTTAAGAAAGGCAGGTCCTGCTTGACCAGCGTGATCTCTATTCAGTACCCGGTGACCTTCCTAGTGGATAAGGAAAAGGCTGTGGATGTTGTCTATCTGGACTTGAGTAAAGCCTTTATTACTGTCTCCCACATCATTCTCCTGGAGAAGCTGGCAGCCCAGGGCTTGCACAGTGGCTCCCTTTGCTGGAATAAAACTGTCTGGATGGCCAGGCCCAGAGAGTGCTGGTGAATGGTGCCACACCCAGCTGGTGGCTGGTCACTAGTGGGGATCCCCAAGGCTCAGCATTTTGGCCAGGCCTGTTTAATACCTATTGATGATCTGGATGAGGGGATCAAGTGCACCTTCAGTCAGTTTGCTGACAACACCAAGTTGGGGGAGATTATTGATTTGCTGGAGGGAAGGGAGGCTCTGCACAGGAATCTGGACAGGCTGGATTGATGGGTTGAGACCATTTGTATTAGGTACAACAAGGCCAAGTGCTTGGTCCTGTGCTTGGATCACAACAACCCCAGGCAGTGCTACAGGCTGGGGGCAGAGGAAAAGGACCTGTGGGTACCAAACATGAACATGAACAGCTGGCTGAACATGAGTCAGAGTGTGCCCAGGTGGCCAAGAAGGCCAATGGTATCCTGGCCTGTATTACAAATAATGTGGCCAGCAGGACTAGAGTAGTGGTCATCCCCCTGTACTCAGCACTGGTGAGGCCACACCTTGAGTGCTGTGTTCAGTTCTGGGCCCCTTACTAAAACAAAGACATTGACATCCTTGGGTGAGCCCAGAGAAGGGCCATGGAGCTGGTGAAGGAGCTGTAGCACAGGTCCTATAAGGAGCAGCTGCAGGAGCTGGGATTGTTTAATCCAGAGAAAAGGAAGCTTGGGGAGGATGGTCTACAGTTATTTGAAAGGAAGCTACAGTGAGGTGGGTGTCAATCTCTTCTTCTGGGTAACAATGGTCAGGACAAGATGAAATGGAGGTTTAGATTAGATATTAGGATTTTTTTTTCATTGTAAGTGTTGTAAAGCATTGGAATGTGCTGTCCAGGGTAGTGGTGTAGTCACCATCCCTGGAAGTGTTCAAGACCAGTATGGATGTGGCTCATGGTTGAGGACGTGTTTTAATTTTGAACATGGTGGAGGTACTGGGCTGATGGCTGCATTTGATGATTTTAAAGGTCTATTCCAACCCTTAGGTTGGATTTTATGATTCTGTGATCTGCTAGTGCTGCTCTTACTAACCGATGTTTGTAAGCTTTTCTCTTCAATGTCTTCACTTCTGTGTAGGTTGGAAACAGAAGCTTCACAAATACTAACTGAGATGTGAAAAAGGAGGAGCTTTTGAACAGTGTTCTAACAGACCATACAGAGATTTTGCAGAAGTGATCAGACATGTAAGCAGAATCCCAATCAACATATTAATTTCAGGTTAGATGCAAGGCCCAAGCCTCCAAAAACCAGGTTTTCTCTATATATGAGTATCCTCATGAAGCCAGGCCACATCAAACTCCCTCTCAAAGAACAAAGAAACAAAAACAGCTTACAGCAGTGAGGTATTGTAGTACAGCAGTGAGAGTAGTAGAAGTTCCTCAGTTGGGTGCAAGAAGCATGACACTGATTATGTGGGGGTGTGAGAGTGCATGGGAGGATGAGACCATGTAGAGACCTGACTGCCTTTCGTCACTCTTGCAAGTTTACAGCATTGTCTTCTGTGTGACTCTTCTGTTTCAAAGCAACTAAATACACAAGTGAGGAAAATGAACAGTTCAAGATATTTTTCAATAAGGCAAGATATGTATTATTGTTTGAAATTCACGCCTCAAACTATATGTAAAAGTCATCATCATTGTAGAAGACAGGTATCCTTGACCATGAAGAAAAGATTAAATCTACAAAGTATATGGGTTAGTTTGTCCTAAATCCTCAAGACTTCAGCTGCAGTCCTTCTTATTCATCCATTGCCCTTTAGTTTCCAGTAATTCAGTCTGCATGATATCGTTTTCTTTGAAGTCTGTTGCCAACTCATTAAGATTTCCAAACTTTCCAGTATGTGGATTTATGGGCAATTAAGAATTTCTCAGACTCAGTAGTCAGGAAATATATCTCGCTATCTGTTGCAAAAGTATTTGGCCAATTTTAGGAGATTCTTCAATAGAAAAATTGTTTCCTAACAGTGTTGCCTAGTCTCTTCCTTTTCAGATATTTTGTCTCAAACAATATTTTTTCATACCTAAAATGGCTATAGTATGAACAGCTCTTTCATTGAAAAAAATGGCTGTATTTTACCCAGTTGTTTCCAAATGGTAAATTTACTGAGCTCATCTAATGGCTCTGATATAATAGATGAAAAAATTCCATTGTCTGAGTGCAGGTCTTGAGACATATATTCAGACAAATGTTGTGTTTTATTGCCCTTTCCCCCTTATTTCTGGTAATATGTACACAGCATGTTTATGTTATCATATCATCTCCAAATTCCAAGGTCCTGTGGTTCTTTCTGTTAACTCTGCCATTTGTTCAAAATCTTTATTTTTAAATGGCAATTTTCATTTCAGACCTCTAGAAAATGTATCTGAGTGTGTGGCTTTATAAAGTTAGATTTCCTGAACCTTTTGTCTTCCACCCCTGTGTTAAAGTAGGATCATTTCTATTGAAAGACTGCTCTTTTGGAATTTGTCACTGCATGGTTCTCTAAATTTTATTAGCAGTTTCTAAGAGTACCTTTTATTTACTGGACAATTCTTCAATGCTTTAAATAGCTGCTGCTGTAGCAAAAGAAATCACACAAGCAGTTTTGAGAGATTTATTGTCTGGCTGCAATTTTTTGTGAATGGACTTGCTGCTCAGACTACATTCAATGATGATTGTAGAAGCATCACAAAAAAAAGGAGCCTCTGAATTAAGACTTGCATGAAACCACCTTGAGTAATGCTGGGTTCCTTCCAGGGTCAGCTCTTAGCACTTGGATACAAGCAAAAGATCAAGTCATGGTGAAAGGCAAATCATGTATACATACTTGGTCAAGCACAAATCTCAGTAATGTTATTCAAGTACATAAGTGCAGTTTCAAATCCCATTCTTCATGAAAGTATTCACCACGCTCATCCATTTCCAATTTCCAAGAAAAACTCTCAGAGATCTTTAGGAAGAAAAGCAAAAAATTCCAACTTCTCTTTGGATTAAAACAAATCACCATTAACCAATTTATGAAGCTATTTTCTTTAGTGTTTCCTGAACAAAATTTCTTGTTTTCCATAACACCTGACTACTGTCTGAATCTTCTTTAGAAGCCTGGTGGAAAATATCATTGTAAATATTTCCAGAAAGTGTTTTAAACTGTTGACTAGTATCTACACTTTAACTTCTTCCAACACTGTGCAAGACCACCTTAGGTTTCCCTAGAGCTACTGGTATCTGTATGCAAGATGTAGCTATGATCTCTTAATAAAAGCAATCAAATTTTTAATTTCATCAAAGTTACTTTGAGCACAAAGCAACTAATCACTACCAAATTAATAAATAAATAGAGGAAAATAGAATATATCTATTTATAGACAGATTAAATGACTGTAAGAAAAAAAAAAAGAAGACTACTGAGTTTTGAAGTGTATTTTCAAAGATAATAAGGATTTCACAGTTCGTTTTTCTTCTCTATGTGTGATGAAGAGCCCTCCTTCCATTGAAAACAGCTTCTACCTCTAAAATCTGTTGACAGGCAGTGCTAACAGCATTTTACTTCTACTTATTGATGGTGCTGACACATATATACCTATATGTGTATATCATATATACATACTTACATATCATCCAGATGTATATGTGTAAAGATGAATAGGCATGTATGAAATATGTACATATACATCTTCATATATGTGAATATATACACAGAAATTCAGGAACATCAAATGATCATGAGTGCTTTTTCAGAGCTCTGAGATATGCAAGGTATATAGTGCAATCACTAAGCTTTTAAAAAGAAAATAACAATCTATATATAAAATATTCTCCTTCAAGTTAGATTTTCTGAACAGCCCTTTTCACTCAAAACTGCTTGCTTCGCAGTAAGATCTTTCCATTTCAGTTCAGTTTCAGTTCAGATTAAAGAAATGAACCAGTGAAAGAAGAAACAAAATGCATCCTTACACAGCCCATCTCTTCATGTAAAACATATACAACACACAAACACTGTCAACAGCCTGGCATCCTGTCCCACACATTTCTATCACACCACATGCATTAATAAAAAGCCCCTCTATCCAATGACAGTGCCTTGTTAAAGCTCCAACATCAATCATGTTTTTAAACAAATTTTGTTTAGTGTGTCCCTAATTGAATCCTTTGAAAATATGCCAGAAAGGTGAGATTTTTTTTCCCCTTCTTTTCTCTTCTGGCTCTTTAATTACCCTTCCCTGAAACAAACAGGCATCTAATAATAGACTGTTATGGGAAAGTTTCAATGAAAAACTCAAATCTCTAATTTCTGAGATTTTTATGGGACTACATTTTTACTTAAAATATATGGGATAGACACAACTTTGGAGAGGGAAAAGGTAAAGCTGCTGGCAAAGCAGCTGCTTGTTTGACATCAGGTGCAAACTCAAGACACACACATAGCCCTGGCCGCAGAGGGAAATGTGCCCTGACAGGTGGAGGTCAGCTAAAACATTTCCTCTTCTTAATGTACTGTTGGGCCTCTCACTCCTTTTACAATTTTTTCTCCTACCATGACAGTCTTAATTGTGACACTTTTGGTACACATGAGGAAAAAATGGCTCAGATTGGCTCTAACTGCTGTATTCCAAAGGGGTCAGTATACTGGAATCTGATTTTTGCAGAAAAAGCTTCAGCCTTTGCTGCACAAAGCAAAATTTAGTTAATAAATTTAGACCTTTCATTTCAGTTAAGCAGAAATGCAGCACTCTGAAATCATGTACACTGTAATATGAGCACATAAATAATATAATTACATCAATACTTTCCAAACAATTTTATGCATCACTCTTACTGTATTCTGTACCTTTGGTGGTCTGCCTAACTTTTGGCTTTATTTCATTTGCCTGCTAAGCCCTTTTGAATAATTACACAGTACGGCTATTTCAAGTAAAATAGATTTTTTACAATTCTCTCATTCTGTTTTTTGTTGCCTAACAATGGCAGTGGTGCAAAGGCAAGAAACTGCGACAAACCCTACATTGGTTCCACAGAGAACACATGGAATGAAAATTGAGAGATGGAGCGAGATGCCGCAGAGGTAACATCCTCTTTCCTTTATCATCTCATCTCATTCCTCAAGGCAGCCAATCTCCGATCCCCTCTGTGCCAGTGACAGTAATCCTATGCGAAGCAGTGTCACCATATAACCATTAAAAAGAAGCTGCAGTAGCAATAATACTGAAGGTGCCTTTCCTATCTTTCCTTTTAGTAAGATCAAACTTTCGTACATTCTGGGAAATAAGAATGGTTAGATCTACTCTGTGAATTTGTACCTTCACTGAAGAAGAAAACAGGCAGAGCCAGAGCTACTGGCAACTGTTCTGATTTTTAAAAAATCATGTTGGCGATAATACAGAGAAAGATTAAAGATAGTTATGTACAATCACACAAACACAAAAAAAAAAAAAATTGAGAGACCAGAACTAAATTGGCTTTTTTTTTGAGAAAGTACCACATGAAAAGATAATGAGTAAAAACTCCAGACAAGGAGTCCCTGTAAACCTCCACACCTGGTAAGCTGCAGCTCCCATCTGCCATCCTCCTTGCTTTTCTCAGTGCAGTTCTGTTGGTACAGAAATCGTGTATATTCATGTCATCACTGGATCCAAGAACACTCTTGGGATTTAGATAATAATGCAGCTGATCCCTCTTTGGGCTCTGTCAGTGTGAACATGAGGCTCACTGATGTGCAGACATGTGCAGAGAAAACACGAAGTCAGAGCAGGGCCAAAATGTGTGCCTGAACACCAGCCTCCCTCAACCCGAGCCTTCCATGGGCTCACACAAAAAGCCATATCTTGGCAAATAACACATGGAGCTTTCCACACAGGCAGTGGAACCGCCATGGGCATAAATGCTTTAAATACTGTGTGAAGGAGCGTACCACCAAGTCCCACCTCAACCCACCAGACTGTACTCACAGACTTTGCAGGTCCCACTTGCACCACCAGTACAAGTTTTAAACTCATCACCTTGCTTCCAGAAACAGAGTACAGTGCCCCAACACTCATCCACATTTGGGAGCAGGGCATCACTGCCCCTGTTCCATCTGCATCAGGCTGCTCCTTCCTTGCTCCTATGGCTACCTTCAGGACATCCAGCATCTTTTCCTCCAGCTTCCTTTTTTTTTCTCCTCCTAAAAACATTTACTGCTCCACATTGGTCCTTACAACCTGCTAAGCTGAGCCTAGCCAGCTTCTTCCTATATATTCCCTCTTCTCCTGGAGACATCTGTAGGCCTTTTGTTGAGCAGTGCCCCATAAAGAAACATTACTGAGACCACTAGTTATCAAGATCAGCCTCTGTGATGACAGCCTTTTAAAATTCATTTGGATTTGCTCCAGTGGTAAATTTTGACCCTTGAGACAACTTACCAATATCACCTTTCCCTAAATAAAATACTGGGATTCGACATAAGTCTCTACAAATATAGAGCTCAGCTGCTCATGTATCTGCTTTGACAAGAATGACTATTAAGGTGATAAGAACTTAAATCTTAAACAACCAGAGGACAGCTTATCTGAACATGCTAAAAAACATATTTCCTGTCAAATATTTTCTGCCCCTGTGGAATACAGCTAAGAAGATCCTAATTCCTATGAAAATATTGGTGTATGCTTTTGTGAATCAGTTCAGAAATACACCTGGGATAAATGTTTCCACTAAATATTTTTTCCCAGAAAGACTCAACCACACAATTAACTCATGGAAAAAAGATGTTTAATTTTAGTTGGTGAAGAACAAGATATAATATATTCAGATACAATATATTCAGATATATAACTAGATACAATATATTCAGTGCTTCTGTTAGATTTGAGAATAACAGTCTTGACTAGTTAATGATTCTAAATAGCTGAATTCTTTCTGACCTTCACACTTTAAATGCAATTCATGTTTAATTATTTTCAAGTTGGGGAGAGGTAATTAATACACAGGAATTATTTGTTTGGTCTATCAATTTCAGAACACATTGCCCTGGATCATGGTAAGACTATTTGGGCAACCTGTGTCAATTCTGGGTCACCCTCAGAGTAACAAAATATATCACAATGTTCAGACAGCACCTCCTCTGTTTCTGTTTGTGCCTGTTGGATGGCGTCCCTATGGTTCTGTCACTGGGTACCATTGATAAGAGCCTGGCTTTGACCTCTTTGCATCCTCTCTCTAGGTGTTTATATATTTTAATAAGATGTCCCTGATTCTTCTTTTCTCTGGACTAAACAGTTCTACCTCTCCTAGCCTTTCTTAAAATGTGAGGTATTCCACTCCTTTGATCATCTTTGTTGTCCTTCACTGCACTTTCTGGAAGAACTCCATATCTCTTTTGTTCCAAGGAGCCTAGAATGGTGCCCAGAATGGCCTCATCAGTGCTGATGGGAAGAATCACTGCTGTGATAGCTAATACAGCCCTGGCTTTATCCATTTAAAAATTCTGGAATTATTCCTACATCTTCTCCAGCTTAATTAATAACTTCCCGTCACATAATGCAGTGCAGTTCAGATAAGAACACAGGAGAATGTGGATGGTCATACTGATCAGATTAAAGGTCTATCTGTCAATAGCCCACATGTATAAAAGAGAATAGAAATGGGCTGAGTATGCAGCTTTACTTCCCTCAAAATGTCGCCTTACCTCCATGGCTCACAGACTTCCTAATTGGAGTAGGTGTATGTGTATTTAATAACCTTGAGGGACTTTTCTTCAATAATTTTTTTTCTGATTTGCCATACATATCAGAAATCTGTTTTTTTTTTTCTGATTTCTATACAAATTTACGTAAATTTCAAGCATCAATGTCCTGCATCAAGGAATCCTTCAAGTGATGGTAGATTAGATCAGTTGTGTTTTCTGTGTCTAAAAAGTGCCTTGGCCAGGAATAGGTAGCAGACTCATCAGGCCAAATTTCTCTTCAGAAAACATTTTTACTTTTTACCTTCCACTTACCTCCATGTCTTCAATTTTTCCTTCCTTGAACTCAGACAAAAGTGCATGTCTGTTAGCTCACTTTTTCTATTTGGTTAAATGTGAGTGCTACTCTTCAAACACCTTGTACAATCATACCCTGCTTAAAAATCTCTTACAGCTGAATCTAGAACAATCCCACTTCTGACTGTGCATTGGCTCTCAGTGAGAGAATTCAGTTCTTTGAGTTTTCCTCCAACTACACATACAGTAAGTTCAATTTCACCCTTATTGATAACTAGTTCTAGCAACAGAACTACTGAATCCTGGTCTCCTATTGCAAAAGCCACGCAGACAAACAAAGCAAAACAAGGAATTAATTCACTGCTTCCCAAGGACAGGCAGATGTTCAGCCATCTCCAGGAGAGCAGCATCCCATCTCCAGGAGAGCAGCATCCCATCACATGTAATTGTGACTTGGGAAGACAAACACCTCACCACAAACAGCCCCACTTTCTCCTTTTTCCTCCTCTCCTTTATATACTGAGCATGATGTTGTATGATCTGGAATATCACTCTAGTCAGTCTGGATCACCTGTCCTGGCTGTATCTCCTCCCAGCCTCCGATGCACCTGAGCAGATGATAGTTCCAAATGTCTACATTTGTTTGTTAAAATGATGTTTTAGTCCTCAATAACTGATAAAGGCATTGTTTGTGAGTTTTGAATCATTATTTGTGCATTACTGAAAATTAATCTTTCACCTACTGCTATATTAGCCTAAATTGATAAAAGCTTGTGACTGTTTCTTCATTTATACCTTGATATTTTTTAAAAGTCAAATTATTTCGATATCTTTACGGAAAAATCCTCTATAGCTGTGGGTGGAAGGAATGAAGATGGTTAAGTAATTCTGAATTCATTTTAGAAAACTTCTCTTTTGCTACATAGAAGCATATTTATGTTTTTAATTAAAAAATAAAGAGGCTATAAATTGCTGGTCAATTTTACAATGTTCTGCCACCTCGCATTAATGCAAATATAGAAGATATATTTCATAAAATAAATATATGGAGCAAAGATTCATGTGGCATGCTGATAGTCTCTCTTTTTACAGTACCTGGCACAGTGTATCTGTAACCTAGCTGATGTCTCTCAGCTCTACAGCAATATAAATGTTAATAAATTCCGTCAGTTAAAACTTGATGTTCAGAGAAGGATTACTAAACAGGTACTTACATAAGTATTACCAGAGAGTTGTACCTATTTTATGTAACTGATCAGTCATTAAGCACGACAGGGAAAAGAGCAATACACAGGGGACTTTCATGGTGTTTTGCTTTTTTATATGTAGACTAGCAGCTTGGGGAGTATTCAGAAGAGACAAAGATTATAATAATCAGATTTGCTTTTTCAGTGCTGTCACTGTTACTGGGTTAGCTGCACATCAGATCCCTCCTCAGTCTCTCCCTGTCTCAAGTGGGTCTTCCTGAATAGCAGATGAGCTGCTCCATCGCCCCTGAGGTTAAATCCTGCAGATCTCTGACTCACAGCCTTATCCCCAGCTGCAGAGGACTACCCAGCCAGCTGTGCTTCCACAGCAAACTGTGCTGAATTTAGTGCTTGAATGGGACTCTTTTTTGGTTTGACTTTCATTAGTGGATGCAATGACTCAGAACAGCATTTTCAACACAAAAGTGCAGCCATAAGACCATATGACAATAAAAAATGTCCTGAAACTAGAAGCAAATGAGTAAAGGTTATGTGATCTAAAACTTAAGTAGGTCTAACTCATGTCAGACACCATCCCTAGAGGATGGAAAGTCTAACTCTGCTCCTCTTTTCTCTCTTCCTTCTCTTCCCTTTCAGAGCTCGATTTTTCAGATGTGTAAAACCCCTCAGAGCAACTGAGCTCCTAGTTATTTCTCAGCAAGATACTCCAACAAGGGACACATGAAAACCACTGAAAAATATTATTTTGTCTACATTCTTTCCATATTAAAATCTCTTTAAATCTGAAAAATTTGCTATATGGTCTCTCTACCAATTCCCAAAAGCATCAATCTGAGTCAGCACAAAAATCTGAAAAAAACAGAATTTAAAAAACCCTACTGAAAAAACTTAGACATAGCCTTTCATCAGTAGGTTAAAAAATGTCCAAATTTTAGCATGATCAAAAGTCAAGAGGATAAAAGCTTTTGTTAGGTTCAGACACATGGCCATTACTTCAAATAGAAATTTTCAAGGAATATTAACTCACATTGCTTCAGTTACAAGATTTCTGTTTAATCATGTACAATGCACAGAGGTAAATCCACAAAATGTAGAATTCAGTGTCTGGGAGCACCACCTCATCCACCTCATTCCACATGAGTTCTAAAAGTGAGGAATGAAGCCTTCTGCAAAGCTCATAGAAATGAACTGAGAAAGATGGGAACAAGACACACATCTCTGCGTTATTCTTCAGGATTCTAAAACCAGTAATGCCAGAATGACTGCTTCAGGTTCTCTCTTGGTAGAGGAAGGGAACCCTGTTCTATTATTTATGCAATAGCCATGAGACCCCCTTCACCTTACCACTCCCTGAAAAGTACAATGAAATAAAATTACAATGGATCATAATTTATTTAATAGTGGACAGCATGGACTTTTAAACTATTAGACAGCTCAAAGAACATTTATAAGTGAAGGCAGAAAACCCACTATTCATATCTGCATGTAGTGGTTTGGTACACCCAGTGTCCTTTTTGCAAAAGCTGACTAGCATATAAAAATTGTGAATTGCTGCCCAAAAGGCAGATTCTTCCATAATTGATCATTAATGTGTTTCTTGTACCTTCCTCTGAACAGCCAGTATTGGCTGCTGTCAGGGGTAGAATAATCTATTAGGCAAATTGATACCGATCCAGAGTAATGTGGCGATTCCTAAATGTTGTTTTTACTAAACTGAAAACAGAATATTAAGTATTTATTTAAAGAGAAAGGAAAGCAGCTTTTAATGATATCCTATGGAGTTCACAGATGAACATGTTTGCTAACACTGCTATTGTTCCTTTGTGGATGCTCCTGATGCTGATTGTAAAGTCTAGTAATTTTTTCATCCCCTGCCCTTGGCTGTACCTCTTGTGTTATTTCAAACAAAAAATGCAAAGCACTGACCCTCCAGTAACAGAAAGTCATTTGGGATGACAAATTTTGTCATTGTATTGTTGTAAACACACAGTTTAAAAGAGTTAAAATAGATATGCAAATTGCAATGATAGTATTCCTAAATGTGCCTGCAGGAACATCAGGTAGGTGCAATCAAGGAAGAAAAATGTTGTTGTTTTAGGGATAGCACCTTGAATTTAAAGACAGGACTGCAGCTGAAGGCTGCAGAATGTAAATTCACTCGTTAAACTGCTCATTTGTATATATTTAAAAACAGAGACTATAATTCAGAAAAGCACCACCCATATTCTTAAGTACCTTTTTACTGGAGAAGAGGGAAGGCTTTTCATCACATGCCTTCCATGACTGACGGCGGTCAGTGAGAAGAGCGCTGCAGTGAGTAGTGTACTGGTGGAGCTGAGGTATTTGACTGAAGCAGCTATGCTGGCAGCTACACCCAGTATTGACATACACCCTTTCCACTTGTATAACTAATTTCTTCTATAGGATGTGGCTTTGCTAATTGTACAACACACATGCATCCACATTTCACTGCAATTGTACAGATATAGCAGCAGCTTTGTCCTAACAAAGAGCTGTAAGAAGCCTTTTCTCAAATAGTTCGCCAGGTAAGGAGACTAGAAACAAAGAAATAAAAGCAGATAAATATAAATATGCTGTTATTTAATGCCAACACGGATAAAAAAGAGAAAATATACAGCAGGCTGCATTTCATTGGGGAAACTCTTTCAGTTGCCTGAGGGAGTTTTCCTACAGAACAACAAAACACATATCTGTCAAAAGATGAATGGCCAAATTTGGGTGATTTACCAATGCCAGGATTCACAAACTTGTTTTTTAACTGCCTGGTTCTCAAGTCAGTCCTGCTGTAGAGAACTGGGCTTGATGCCAGCCCAGCCATGTGCCCCAGTGCCCTGGCACACGCCAGTCATGTGCCAGCCTGCACCCACCTGCTGACACGCTTCCCCCCGTGGCACAGGAACACAGGCAATGTGCTCCTGGGAGAAGACTGTTTGGAAACAAGCCTACAAAATTAGCAGTGTATCCTGGCCTTAAGCCCAGTTTTTACTTGAGGTCCCGTTAGTGAAATGCAGTAATGGAGCAGCTTGGGACAGTGGATAAGCAGCACTGGTGTGTCTCACAGATGCAAAAGTTCATCTGTGACATTGTAGGACTTATATAATGCAGATCTTCTTGTTTTCTTCTGGCTTCAAACCTCCAGAAAGACCTGTGATGAACAGAAAATATAGACTTTATTTAGAAAATAGCTCCCGCTTCAGGAATAACAGTGACTTGGATGAAATCAGTCATAAATGCAAGTATGCTGTCACTATATTCTCCAAGTGGCTTCATACAAAGCATTAAAGAAATTATCACTTTAAAAATTCTTTTCAGTATCAACCATTTCAATGCATTCGATTTACATGAGTGCTTTTGTCAAAGGCAATTAATGTAATCTATTTTGTTTTTCTATTAACTATGTGTTTATGAGACTGTTTTTTGTATAACAAATATAATACAGTTTGAATAAAATGTTATAATTTTATATTTTTCTGCATAGTCAATCAGTCTTGCAAGTTGTGATGAAAAAATTGTCAGGTATTAGTGTATTTTAACACTTCAGGAAGGTTTACAAATTTTTTTGACAAATACCCTGAGATTAGCTCTGGTGGTTATAGCCTGGTGCTAAAAACACCAAGGTTAGGAGTTCAATCCCCCTATGGGCCATTCATTTAAGCTGGAATTGATGATCTTTGTGGGTTTGTTCCAACTCAGAATATTCTGTGATTCAGTGAAATATTAGTTTAACATCTTGAAGAGATGCAAAATAATAAAGAATGGAAAGACCTCATGAGCAAGAAAGACACAATTTCCAAGGAAGGCATGTATCTATGGAAGTAAAGAAAGCTAGAAAATAATAGATTTTATAAACTGGAGTCATGTTTCCAACAACAGAGTTAATGGCACACATAATCACAGATTCACAGAATCCTTAGGGCTGGGAGGAGCTCTGGAGATTATTCAGTCCAGGTTCCTGCCAAGGCAGAGTCACCTGGCACAGGTGACACAGGAACACATCCAGGTGTGTTTTGTATGTCTCTGGAGAGGGAGACTCCACCTGGGCAGCACACCTAGCTCCCTGGGTGGCTCTGCCACCCTCAACATAAAACGGTTCTTCCTCCTGTTGAGTAATGAAACTTCTTGTGGTTTATTCTATGGCTATTTTTTTCTTCTCCTGCCTGTACATGTAATATCTATACAGACAGACAGACAGACAGACTTGATATTATCTTTCCATTTCTATTCCTACAAAGGCAATTGAACTTTGCAGAGAAATTGGATGGTTGGACAGTGCCACCAAAAGACCTCCCTGAAACTGACCTCTCTGGATTTTGACAAAGCCTGAATATCCTAAGATTGGAAAATAAGGACAAAAAGGCAATGCTTTGTAAAAAATAGTATTCAAAGAAGGTTCTTCATAAAAGATAAGACTATTTGCTTCTGCTTTACTGTTTCAATTTCCATACAATAAATTATATCAAACAGATAATGCACTGACCTTTTAAAACAAAACATTTTAATGACTTCCTGTGAGACTGGATTACACATTACATTCAAAAATATCCCTTGTGAAGCCTTTCAATTTTGTTGACTCAGCACTGCCACTCAGAAAATCTGTTCTGCAAGAATTTCATAATTAGCTGTACCCCACATATCACCCACACCTTAATGGTGACAAAGGGAAATGGCAGCATTACCCCTGCTTTGGCAGGTGTACACCATGCAGGTGGACAAGTAAGTGGGCAATCAAACATAGTTTCATGCTTTTCCTTCACTCTACTTATAACAAATAATGATGAGTCCAAGTTACTCCCTGAATACAATGTCTCAATGCCTATTTAACCCCTGAGAAAGGCAACCCAAGTACTAAAATCTGTTTCATTTCTAGTTTTGTCTAAGTCATAATGACATCTGAGCCACCAGAACACCACTTTCCTTTTTTTTTTTCTTCTTTTATACAGTAACACAAGGTGTCCTTCTCAGGGTTATAAGACACTTGAAGGCCTGTGCAATGACAGAAGTAAATATTGGGACAGAAAAGTTGGTCTTTGGAGAGGACTTAGAGTAGTGGAAGAAGTTGTGATATCATTAGACCCTTGAGGGAGAAGTAAGAGTGGAAGAAAAGTGGTAGTAAGGAAGAGCTTTAGGAAGGAGAGCAATGTAAGTCTATCTTCTCCCACATACTTGGGATTACATGAAAGAGTGTGTATGAGACAATATAAAGATTAAAAAGATTGTAGGTAGATGGGATACCACAGCTCTTCACTACAGTGGGATTAAATTACCACAGAGCAATGACCTTAACAGTACCTTTATTATTTTTTTAAAGGCAAAAGCAAACAAAGACTAAGCAAGTAAATTCATTCCCCCAATCTGATGGATGCATGGCTGATTTTACTGTAATTTCTGTGCGCTTTGTATGCCATTGGAGAAAGACACAGAAGCTGTGTAAAGGAGTGTAACAATGTAGAAAGGACATAAATTATCTGGCTTCTCCACAGCACATCATCAACTAACAGCTGTTTGGTGGTGGGGTCACTCATTGACATGCTGAGGAGCTCCAATATGCTTTCTTCCCACTTGTGAGCAAGTCAGAACTTTTAAATTATCATAGATGTCATTATATTTGATTACACATTCTATGAAAAAAGAGGGCAATGGATTTTACTGGAATACAGTACCTGTGGGAAAGTCTTTTACAGAAGGTTTAAATTCAAGTTCCTCCAGTTTCACAACCATGAAAATCATTGCAAAGTAGATCCCCATCTTCTGCTGTTGCTTTCTCCTTCAGAAAGTACAGAAAGATCACAGTTGCCGTAGCACTGCATCTTTATGGGAGAGGGTGGTATAAATGGCCTCGCCATGGCACTCTGGCTGAAAATACCATCAAAAATGCAGAAACACCCCTAAAAAATTCAAATCACGTCAATACTGTTTTTATCAGTGAATTTTGAATGAAACACATGGTCTCGGCCCAGACATGTGACATCTAGAATTTCTGTCTCTTTCTGGAGACCTAGATTTAATTTAGCACAGGCGAAGGCATAACACAGACTTTCATTTTTATGCTCTCATGCTGTATTCACTCAGTTGTAAGAATCTGACAATAGCAATGTAGAAAAGCCATAAAGCATCTGGCTTCTCTGCAGTCTATCAGCAAACTATAAATGTCATAAGAATTGCTTAATACTAGGAAAAGGATGGATGCACAAAGTTCCCATTTTCGTAGCCTTTACCATCTTGAGGAAGTAATACTGGTAGGAGAGAAAAGTGAATATCAGTCTTCACCCAAATATGAAGGTAAGCTTGTTTAAGCAAAATGCCCCCTTTAAAATATTTTACGATTTTAGTCTAAAAGTTTCTTTTATTTTATCTTAAATACTGTTTAAAAATATAAACCTAGACACAGGTCTTGAGGGGTATTTTTTGGTAGCAGCAAACTTAGGATTTGGTCATACAGGAAGTTTTCTCAGTGCCAATGTAGTTAATTACACTGATACAGTTAACTGTTCACTCTTCTGGACTAACTCTCCTATGTCAGCAGAGTTACCTGGAAAATGAGTGCTTTAAACCTTTTGAAATAGCTTGAAAATTGCTTCCCAAGTGGCAATCTGAAGGAACTGGAGGCCTGTTCCCATAGAATAAACTAATTTTAAACTCTTGTCCTATTTATATGACTTTCTCATGTAGAAAAGCCCTTGGGACAAAAGTGCTTTAAAATCTATTCCATAATACTTACTTTAGTATAATTATTTGTAAATGCTACGAGTGTCCACATGAGGATTTTGTGGTTGGACCCTGGCCGGATGCCAGGTACCCACAAAAGCTGCTCAGTCCTCTGCAGCTGGACAAAGGACAGAAAATATAATGAAGGGTTCATGAATTGAGATAAGAACTAGGAGAGAGATCATTCATTAAATATCATCATGGGCAAAACAAGGTCAACTTAGAGATATTTAAGTGAATTTATTAGTAACAAAATCAGAGTACGATGATGAAAAGTAAAATATGCCCTTAAAAACACCCGATTCTATCCCAACCCCTCCCTCCTTCTCACCAACAGTGCAGGGAGACAGGGAGTAGGGGTTTACAGGTCAGTTCATCACCCATGGTTCCTCTCTCTGCTCAGAGAGAGAAGTTGTTCCCTACTGCACTGCAGGGTCTCTCCCAAAGAAGGCAGTTCTCTGTGAACCTCTCTCATGTTCTCATGTGACTCCATCCCATGAGCAGCAGTCCTCCCAAAACTGCTGCAGTGTGAGTCTCTCTTCCACAGGGTGCAGTCCTCCAAGGACAGGCTGCTCTAGCATGGGAGCAGGATCCCCTCTCCAGGGGTCTCCCACAGGGTCACAGCCTCCTCCAGGCATCCACCTGCTCCAGTGTGGGCACCTCCCCCATGGGCTGAGGATGGATCTCTGCATTCCCTGTGGATCCCCATGGGCTGCAGGGGCACAGTTGCTTCACTATGGTCATCACCATGGCCTGCAGAGGAATCTTGGCTCTGGAGCTTGGACCATCTCCTCCCTCTCCTGCTACATTGACCTTGGTGTCTGCAGAGTTGTTCTGTTCACATGTTCTTACCTACTCCTCTGTCAGGAATGAAAACTGCACTACAAACTTTGCTTTGATTTTCTTCTTAAATATGGTATGATAGAGGTGTTACTATCATCTCTAATTGGCCCAGCCTTTCCATCCTCAGAGCCATCAGGGATTGGCTCTGCTGGACATGGAGGAAGCTTCTGGAAGCTTCTTACAGACCTCTGTGGCCCCCCCACTACCAAGAACAATGCTGTGCAAAACCAACACACCCAGAATAGCAATTTCATTCAAAATGCAAGTGCTTACATATGTGGACACTTGTAGATACTCCACCCTTTCATACATAATGAAGGCAGCAAGGTATTGTGATTTGTGGTTCCAAGGAGGAGGCACTGAGCAAATTTAATAAGGGCAAACCATAATGAACAATGTGATGAAATGAATTAAGCTACCCAAAATGTCTCACAGATTCAAGTTTTGTATGTATCAACAAGGGACTGTTGTCTTGGGACTGAATGAAGTAATGGAGTTTCTTTCCTAGTACTGGGAATTCCAAGCCTTTGATACACCCCTCATAGACACTATGAAGAAAATTGGGTAGTCATTGGGCAAGAGGCAAAGAATTGCTCTGGGTTAGACACTGGCAAAGTAACAAAACAAATAGTCAATTTTCACCTTGGCAAAGCCTCTATGCTAAATCAGTGTTGGAAATATTCATCAATAAATCAGGAATTAAAGAACAGCGAGATGTAATTGCTCTTGTAATGCAAATAGCAATTAACAACAATATTTGCATTTGACACAAAGCTCTGAGAATAATAAAGACTGGAAGTGCCTGTACAGAGTCCCACCAGCGGACAAATGCGAAGCAGAGTGGCAGATAAAATCTGATCCCAAAACCATCATGACATCTCAAGGGATTAACTGTATCAAGTGTTATTTATGGCTGTCTCAAATAGGGGAATCACAGCACTCTTCACTGCCACCCACAGCCTGGCTCTCATCCATGAGTCCTGTAGGGGCCCGAGGCCACCCAGTCTCTGGTGTGTGGGATTCCCATGGAAGGGCACGAGGAGCACAAACCTGGATGGAGCAAAGGGGGCTTTCCCTGCTGCAGAGCAAGTGCGTGGGCCACCCCTTTGTGTCTCTTAGCTACAGAGGAATATGGGTGCTGCTGCTTCAGGCTTACTGATGGGAATTAAGAAGAAATTTTCTTTCTAAATATATTATTCTAACAGGTGACTTTGATACCTTATCCTGTATTAACTAGTGTCAGCCTGTACACTGACTCAGAGGGAAAAGCTATGTCATTAATGCCACATTCCTCTGATTAGGAGGATTACATGGAAATGTCCCAAGTCCTCAGGGACCAGCAAATTACTGCCAGAAGTCATTCTGATTCCAGCTGGTAGCAGCAACCCCAGACTTGTGTCATTTAGATTGAAAGACATACAAAGGAAACAGCCAAAATCTCACAGGCTAGGAAAGGCTAAAGTGTATTTTCTCCTAATTAAAAACAGAGAAAAATTAATAGTCTATAGTTCTTTTGGTGGTCCTTTGATTTGAGACACATGAAGAAGGTTATAGTTTTAGAAGAGGAGTGCCCAGCACCTTTAAAAAATCCAGCCCCTGCATTCCCTGAGGTGGGAAACCTCCATCCCTCCATTGCCTGTCACATCCCTATCTGTATATTAAAATGTGAATCAACACCCTGGAAAGAGAAAAATGTCAAAGGGCTGACAGAATTAACAAATACCTTGAGCTTACAGTGAATAAAATAGTCAAAACACAAGTTCCCCAGTTTTGGGCATTTTATCAGCATTTGACCTTGCTACTATATGTACATCTCCAAATGAATTGGAAAATTAAAAAAAATTACACACATATTAATTTATTGTCAAAATAACAAAACAAGACCCCCCCCCAAGCTTATAAATATTCTGAAAGCATATACCATCTATAATAGAGCAAAGTGCCCCCTCAGTCGCCACTGCACTTCCTAATGCCTCTATCTTTTCCCTGGCTTGAGAAAATCTGGGTTTCCCAGGGCTGCCGCTGCCACGCTGCCCATGAGGGCATTGCTCCTGCATCCCACTGGCACTGCCCAGGGCAGAGCCACTGTGGGCAGCTCTGGCTGGCGGGCAGCGATCCTGTCCCCGGTGCTGAGTGGCAGTGAGCAGTGACCCAATGCAGCACAACACTGCCGGGTGAGGCGGGCAGGACGGTTCAGCTCAGGACAACTGGAATTACAAAGCTTTGGAATTGCAAACTTTGCCATGTTAGATTGTGTTGGTCTCCTCCACAGGCCCTATATAAGAAAGAGCAGCAGGATTTGGTCTAAGATGAGAGACACTGAACACGGGACAAGTTAAGGACCACACATTGAGAGGATTCAAAAGTATGAGAGAAATACTAGCAGCACGACTAGAAAATCTGAGGTTTTTGGGGTGGGGCAGAGGGGGGTGAAGCAGCTCAGGGCTAATGGGGAGGAGGGAATAAGAGAGTGTAGAGGGAATAGGAGAGGATGAAAAAAGCTTTTTTCATAGTCCCAATACCATGGTCAGAATAATACTGCTCTGAAGGAGACTGAGGTTTTTTTTACACAGCATTAAAATGAAGTATTAGATAAAATTTGAAGAAAAAATGCCAGAAAAAGCCATGAATTAAATGACACCCATCTGTTTCTTCAAAGAATGAAGAAGAAGATGGATCCATGACCATTAATCATAATATATAAGATGGCAGTGTTTAATTGAGTTCTGATTTGAAGAAAAACACATCTTTGACTTGTGATAGAGGCAGGGAGGACTTACCTCTCAGCTGTATTTTTAAAGCTATGTCTTAGGAGAATCTTTAACAAAGATCTCTGTGACCAAAACATTAGATGAAATATAAATATTGATTATAGTTTAAGTGTTTTGAGTTCAGGAACTAGAAGCAGTTTTGGTTGTTAGGAGTCCAATTTTTGTTAATTAATTTAGCAATTTCTCTAGCTTTATATGCCAGGACAATATCTAATGTAAATATGCAGGGAAAAATATTTTCTTACAGAAAATGGTTTTCAGCCTACAGGAAAGGAAGTTTTTCACAGAAGAAATATGATGGTTCCCGTGGTTGTTCCCCCAGCTGTGTGTTTCACCTTTTGCAGAGGCTGCCTCTCTGGCAGCAGAGCAAGCAGGAAAGGAGGACATGAGTGCCTCAGCCAGCCCAGCTTGCATGGGGAGAGACAGGGAATCTCAGCTCCCACACCAGACACTCCCCGCAGCAGCTGAAGCGTTGACATGCGATCTTTTCTGCCAGCACTGTTATGGTGATATGATATCCAGCAGGGAGAAAATTAAAGATAGTTGGGGACTGAGCCATAAAAGCCAGTTCTGCAGTTCATGGACATTTGTTCTTAGCATTTGTTCGTTCATTCGTAGGTGTTTTTTCCATTTTAGGTGTTTGGGGTTTTTTTTTAGTAATAAAAAACCATTTACATTCTTGTTTATATAGGCAAGAAATTCCTCTGCACAAGTCTTTTCTATAAACACATTTTGTTAAAGGAAAATATTTTTTAAATTAAAGTTAACCTTTGTCTTGCCACCATAAAAGATGTTTTTTAATGCATTACCATCTCAATAGAGATGAGGTACTCTTCATTTGGACTAATTTCATCCAGTTAAGTAATTGTAACTGAAGAATCTAACACCAGGCAATTGATGGATATTAAATTACAATTTGTGTGTCTACAAAAGAATGGCACCATGGTTAAAAACACACCTTTTCCCAGGAGAGACTGTAGTAGAGCTCACAAAATAAATTGAATTATGGCAGCTAATGAGTTACAGTGCTTCAGCTCCAGTAACTCTTTTCCTGCATATTCTCCTGCAGGGAAGGACACGTGTCTCTCCTCAACCCCCGTGTCTTCCTCAACCCCTGATAAAACCCCTGCACAGCTGGGCTAGGGGAAGGCAGACAGACCAGGAGGGCACTGGACACTGCCAGATAGGCAATGAGAGGCTGAGCTCTGACTCAGCACCTTGCTGAACCACCAGAAACCAACACAATGACAAGCCTAGTACTCCAGACTGTTTGGACTCAGCTACACTCATTGGGTAGACCCATTAGTCCAATTTCTACTAAAACGGTTCTGCCAATTAGATTAAACTGGTTTACACATGGTTTACAGAGATTTAATGGAAACCTTTAGGAGGTGAGGGAGAAGTGTTTTCTACCATGCTTGGCATAACAAGAGTGCCTGAAGGCAAACTGGGTAATGCAACTCCCCCAGTAACAGTGAAAATAAGCAGTGCTGGATCTATACTGCTTGAAAATTCTGAATAAGCTGTCTTCCTCAAAAGGATGCTCTAGTTTTAGTCTGGATATGGGAATTTTTGGCTGAAGCCTCTAGACTCCTGCTGTCTGGAAAACCAGGGGACCCAGTGATTTCTCTACCTTTAAAAACTGGTATTTGTTCATAACTGAATTAGGGGAAAGAAAAGTGATCGTGAATTAATTTAAATATGCCAAGTAAGGCATATTATTATTAAGAAATTATTATTTGTTTAACTAAATGTATATACAGTAATATGTTTACATATTTTTGTGAAAATTTGCAGATACAAAAGAAATAGCATTTATCATGTACCTTACCAGAGTATTTTGTTCATTAAATCATCTCCACCATTATCCTGTCCACAATACAAATCCATATATGCAATATGTGCTATAATACATGGTGGCAGAACATAGTTTTATACATCACTCTTAAAGCTTTTAGCAATGTAGCCACGGGAGAGGTATAGAAATGCTTGTCACATCCAGGCCAGGAGCCTGGAGACAGGTGATGCCAGCACCTTTGCTCCTCCCCAGCTGGAGTTCCCTTAGGAGAGTCACTGTTTGAACAAATGCAGGCAAATCCTTCCAAAAGGCACTGAAGAGCTGAAGCAGACCAGAAGAGAGGGACAAAACTGCAGCTCCTTCCCGTCATCCTGCAGAGCAGGGGCTGGGGATGACATAGTTGGTTCTCACCGCCTCCCCCTTCCAGCAGCGCCAGAAGTCAGTGCGAGAAGGCATCTCTGAGCCTCGGAGGTGCCCGCTGTCAGCAGCTTTGTGCTCTGCTAAAGGTCAGGAGCGCGCACTCCCGGCCGGCGCTGCGCCGCCAAGGTTCGCTACCCAGACTCTGCTCCAGGGAAAGGCAAGAGGCACTGCAGGGCACATATGCTTTTGTTTATTGAACTCTGCCTGCCCGTGACCCACTTGCTGCTGCCACTCAGACACGCTTTCTCATCCCAAAATACCAGCATGGTATTTTTCCTCTATCAGCCTCAATTTTTCCAAGTGCATTCAATATTTAAAATTAATACATAAAATCGATGCACAAGATTCAGTTACATTTAGATCTGCAAATGTCAATAATTTTTTTTCTTATGTCTATGTAGCTTTTTGGGGATAGGAATTACATGGGATTTTTTCCAGTTTATATTATTATTCTATAATTTCCAATTTGGCTTTAGACTCTGGTAATCTCACAGCTGAGCACAACATTGCCTAGAGACAATCAGAATTTCATCCCCTGATTAGAAAATGGGCTGAAAAAACACTACTTAAACTTAACTATGGAAATTCAAATTTCTCTCATACAGTGGAAACAAACAGGTAGAGACAGAAAAAGTGAGAGAAGAAAGGTGGGAGAAAAAAGGCTTTCCCCTCCAAGACCTGGAAATGAGTATTTGGACATACTAGCCCTTAATGGTTTTATATGTGATATAATACTCATAACTTTTTTATCACAGTAATCCTGTTTATTTGAGCCATTTTCATATTATTTTCAGTCCCTACTGTATTGGAGAATGATTGAAAGAAAAAAGGTCCATATAAACTATTCAAGACCACCTCCTTGACACTATTGTAACCTGCTAATAATTGCTTTGACATTTCTCATACACCCTCTATAAAAAAGAAGGAAGAATGTGCCACAAAAACCTGTGGTACTCCTTTTAAAATTCTATCTGCAAATTACCAATTTACAGTGAGAAGGGAAAAACCCCAAAATTAAAGTGATAAAAATCTGTGATGAGGATGATGATGATTATTTTTAACCATCCAAGGTAAATCCTAAAATCACCATTGTGGAACAGCAAAGAGCTATCATTTAATCCTCGCTCTTTTAGCTGGTCTTTGTATAGTACTTAATCGCTGATAATATAGGATATCGCATATGATAAACACAAGAAATATAACCGGGTAAGTATATGAATAATGGCTTAACACACATTAGCTAATATTTAAGGCAGTTTAGGTCAATTTAGCATTAAGCTAAGTTACAGGATGAGAAAAAGTCAGAGGTGCAAGACAGAGACTAAATGGGACTTTCTTTGGGTAAAAAGAAGCAGCTTGGTTGGCAAGTAGCCAACAAAGACAATTTTTTTTGTCTGTCTTTATCTGAGATAACGTGGATTGATTATATCCAACTGATTTGTATAGATTGAAAACTTCTGTTTATTGACCAAGATAACCATAAAGGGTATCATCATTCCACGTTCAACCTTTCCTTGAAATTTTCATTCAGAATACAAGTTAGGTGAACATTCAAACATTAAATTCCTTTCTTAGATCTTTTGAAATAATCTTAATTTTGATCTTCACTTTTTCCCTCTGTTTTCCACTTTTTCTTCTCTTTCGTTTTAGCATTATCATTATTGGTAATATTTTTTTTAGCACAGTTGCATATTAATTTTCCATTATAAACCTGTATTGCATTACTCTTTATTTTTCTACAGTGTTACGTGATTTAGTTGCTAAATAAAACTCTTTTCAATTGCTATTATGAAAGCTTCTTTTGGTTTCTTGAACTCCTCTCATTTCCCACACAGTGTCTCAGGGTCAACAAGAGAGGGAAGCAGAGATGACTGAAGTTGTAGCATTTTTGCAATGTTTGCATTGACATGGACACAGTAAATTGTCTTTACTGCAAAAAGGAAATTCCTCAGTGTGACAGTCAGTCTCTGCTGCTCTCCAGTGACCCCTATTTTGGGGAAGAGTAGGATGTACTTGAGCAGGGCAAGAGCAGAGGGGGATAGAAAATCCCCTTCAGGAACAGACACCACTTACATCAGTCTCAGCATTTTTAGCTATAAGTGCAAAGCAACAATGAGAACTAAACCCAAATATTTAAAAGAGCAACTATTATGCAAAGTGCTGCTTGAAAAAAGGAACTATAATATAGCTCCTATATGACATCTCCTAAGTGAGATTCACTGTAATTTTCAAACAGCTGAATTAAGCAAGAAGAGTTAGGTAATACTGGCAGAATTCCTTACAGACGGACATATGCTTCAACAAAAAAAAAAAAAAAAAAAAAAAAAAAAAAAAAAAAAAAAAGCCTTAAAAACAAACGAAACAAAGAGCCACCCAAAACCAAAAAGAAAACCAACAAAAAAAAAAAAAAACAACAAAAAAAAACAAAAACAAAACCAAGAGATCCACAAACACCTCAAAATAGTGAATAACTTTGAATTCAGTTATTATATCTGCTATCACCACCTGAATATGCTATTTCTTCCCTCTGCTGTTTCCCGTTGTCACTGCTGGCACGGAATGGAAAGAGCTGGAGAAAGCAGAACTAAGACAGATAAAAGGGTCAGTTTACTGAGACAAAAGATGATATCACGTCGAGACAAATTACAGAGGTGCTGTGTCTAAATGTGTTGAAGCAATAACTGCCGTACAACAGCCACATCAGCAGGGCTGCTCGGAGCCTCCTGCTCACGCACGCTGCATGCAAAGCAGGGCCCGCAGCCAGCGCTGCCATTCAGGTCACACACAGCGGCAGCTCCCCGGCAGCTCTGGAGACAGCTACCAGGCCACCTGCAGGCCATGCTGCTCCGGCACGGAAACAGCTGCACAGCAAGTCATTGGAAGTGACAGGTAGCCCGGCGCTGGAGGGCAGAGCCCCAGCCCCGCTCTGCGCAGCCGGATCTGCATCCCCTGTGCATCGCCAGTGCATCCCCAGCGCGTCCCCCGAGCATCCCTGGGGCATCCCCAGCACGTCCTCCGGTGCATTCCATCCCCACCTGCTCCCCGGCTGCCTCTCTGATCGGTACACCCTGTCCATTAGAGAAAAGGAAAAAGGCTTTTTAAATTTTTTTTATTATTTTTTAAATTATTTTTACATTTAAAACCAGCTAGGGAAAATACAGGAGCTCTCAAGAATTCTGTGGCTTCAGAAGGTCTCACAAAATTGTTGATCACCTGAGCAACTTGAGAGGTAAAGGGTAGATAGCACCTGTGAAAGATCAAAAACTGCTCACAGGCAGGCTGTTAACCCTGATGCAGAGAAAATTGGATAGTTAGCACTCCTAGAAGAGAAAGGTGCCATGGCTGCCTGGAGTACGGTCACAGAGGGGAAAAAAATACATATGGATATATAATCATGTATGGATATGTGGACAGATCAATCTGTCTCCCATCCCATTGTCATTTGGGATGTCCCCTTCTTCAACAGCACATGGTATATATATCTTGCTGGGGTAAGGGAGGATTGTATTTTTACAGTCCTCCTTTGCAACTACATTTACAGTTACTTGCTGGAAAAGGAAGATCAACCTCATCCACAGGCAGAGCTAGGACACTTGCCTTGACATCACTTTTACTCAAGACACAAAGCCTCCTTGGTTCTGGTGCCGAGCTCAAGCAGATCTGAATTCCCATTGCTGTGACAAGTCAAATGCTGGTGGCACAACCACCTGAAAAGAGACCAGAGTTTTATGAACTAGTTCACAGAGTACTGTGATTTTTAGCAGCTGACATTACCAAACCAGCCTGAATTTCCTTCAGTACTAAAATTTCTAGAGCTAGAGTAAATTAATCCATAGGGCTGTGGCACAAAATTGCAAAAGCAGCACCAGACTACCAGAATACTGCTCATATGACATAGTTCTGCTCAACCAAAGATGACCTAGAGCTGAAATGTTCACCCAATTCTGTTATATTGTTACAATCTTACCCCTGTAGGAAAGATCAGCATCCCATTTTCTGTGCCATGCTCTGCTGCCAGTGTAATGGGCAAGATAACTGTGCAGTGACAAGCACTGGGCTGTATTCGGCATTTCTGATCTAGGAAGGAGCTTTTTCAGTTTTAAAATTATTGAAGTACTGGGAAGGTTTTGGGCCCTTAGCAAAGGAGTTTTTTAGATGCATGTAATCTAAAAGATGTGGAGAATTTTTTTTCTCTTTCTGAAGATATCTAAGACATCTAGAATTACCCACACCTCCAGAAGAATACCACAAGTCCAAAAGATGGACAACAATTTTTGGTTTAGTGTAAAAGGTCTCAAAAGAAACTGATTTGTGGAGATATAGGTGATTTTTAAGGAGTGAAGGAAGGAACATGTCTTACAGTTTTTTTCAATGAGCCTGACGTACAGATTGTATGTCTCAAGGCCATGAAAACAGATACAAGTGCTTGATCCCCTAAAAGGAAGGTGACTTAATTGCTGATATAGACAGGATGCTTTGAGCCTATGAGAACTCCTAATTATCCTTGCAACACTTTATCATCCTTATAAATGTTGTCATTATTTGGGGAGGGGGAAGAGAATTCAATCTGCAAACATAGAAATGTTGGTTACATGTTGTGATTGCCTTGAAAACTACATTTGTTTCTAGACCTCTGTGTTCTATCCATTGAGGAGTTGACAATGGAAAGTTCAGAAGCAATGAAATACATTTCTCAAAATTATTGATATATATGATGTGATCAGAATATTTTGAAAAAAATATGTAAAGCATTAAATTCTTTTTTCCCAAGGACTGATTTTCTTTCAGTCTCTGTTCTTTTATCTTATTCCATCGATCTTGAAACCATGATAATCAATATCTCTAGTTTTAAAAACATTCTATGTGAGGGGAATGATTTCCATTTACTTTAGATGAGTAGTTTTGACAATGGGGAATCCTCTGGCATTGAATTGCCAGTGGAAGTGTTACACTTCAGCACAGACCAAGGGTTAATGAAGAAAAGAAAAAGCAACCAAATCTAGGAAATAGCAGAGCAACAATTTCAAAGGACCAAGGTGGAATATTGAATCTCATCCCAATTCTTTGAATCCTAGGGTGGAATTATTAACATCCTGGGGGTTATCAAAGCCTCTGGGGAAATGATCAAAATGAAACACTAGTATGCTGTATATCTATGTATGCAGTATATGGATCTATGGAGTAAAATATTCTGTGTCTGTGGCAGATCTTCAAAACCAATATTTTTTTTCCTTTATAAATGATTTCAGGCTTATGCAGTCACCTTGAATTGTGCAGATTCCGAGACTGCTTTTGAAATCACATGCAATTATGTAATATAACTGGAGTCTCTGCTTTTCAGCCTGTGATTACAAGAGATTACTGGTCCATCACAGACATTTGCATCCAAAACCTGATTTAGGAACCAGGTTCAGAGACCTTTTCTTTGCCACTTCCACTGGGTGTAGAAGTAGCTTTCATTGAAGTGAAGGAACTCTTTATATTCATCTGTTGCCTATCAGCTTCCAGAGAACAGAAATGTTTCACCCTTGGGGAGTTGGGCACTTAATTCAGCATGTTGAATTTCATGATTAGAGATGCATGGTCAGAAGCTATTGATGAGTAAGCTCAGTGTTGTCTTCCATCTCCCTACTTCCAGGTTATCTCTGGGTCTTTCCAAAATGAAGCAGTCCTCTAAATTTCAATACATGTGATACAAAAATGTATCTTTTCATTTGAATTATGCAAAATCATAAGTTTTATTAAATATCTTATTACCTTAATAGCAGTACGAACAGAGAATCTGAATTAAGATCTCAAGTTCTTAATTGCCGGAAAGTGTCATTGCCTTGATAATTTTATGTCGTCAGGTTTGAATGAATCATAAAATCATAGAACCACAGAATATCCTCATTAGGAAGGGACCCACAAGGATCATTAAAGTCCACCTCCTGATCTAGCACAAGTCAGTCCCAAGATTCACACCATGTGCCTGAAAACATTGTCCAAATGTTTTTGATCTCTGTCAGGCTGATACTGTGACCACTTTTCTGGGGAACCTGTTCCACTGCCCAGCCACCCTGTGGGTGAAGAACCTTTTCCTAATACATAGACTGAAGAATTTTTGCACATTAAAAAGATCCTTTCTTTAATCTGGAAAGTTTTCACTTTAGTTTACACAAGAGTTTTATAATTTTCCTAAAGTGGAAAAGCTGACATAATTTTCTCTTGTTAATGAGGTCCACAGGATCTTAATCAGAAACTCTTGGCAAAGATTACAAATGAGAAATCATTCTGGACAACAATTATGCAGTCAAGCTTAATAAGCAAATTCCACCTTAAAGAAAGAGTAGCTTATTTGGTTCTGTGAAGACACTTGTTCATCTTTCAGTTAGAAAATTTTGGGAGTTAAAGGCTGTCATCAGAATTTTTTGGTATTTAAAAATTGGGATCGGTTAACCTCCATTTCCTTTAGTCGCCTTAATTTTAGGGGAATAGTTTGAATTTGCACTTACAGGTGTTCTCAACCTGTATTGACCTTAGCTAATACTTCAAGAATCAAAAGAACTTGAGAAAAAAATGTAAAGTCCTTCTACTGGATAATTATGTGATTTATATTTTTCTGTCTTACATTTAGGTCAATGGTGACTTTTCTTTTTTATATGTGTACTTCAATTTTTAATCCTCCTGTGTTCTTTATTCTTCTCTTGTATGCTGCAACCATGTGTAGACAAGTTCCACAGGTAGTGGCATAATTGTGTTATTCGTTTATTCATTTTTCACTTTATCCCTATCAATTTGGTCGATAAGCATTTTTTAACTTTTTTCTTATGTAAGAAAGGCTAAACAGCAAAACTCAATTTACTTTATATCACAGTTAAGATGCCATTGAGATTAACAGGAGCAGTCCGTATCCTTTTGGAAGCATTTTATCTCAGTCTCTAGGGATTTGTTTAAACAACACAACATTCTGTTCCTGTTAGTAACCACAAAAATGAGAAATTTAGATTTAAGTGACAGTTAAGATTTTTCATAATTTTCTTTTTCCTCAATTAGGAGAGGGATTTGTCAGACAAATAAGACAAAAATGTGGGGGGTCTTACAGGTAACCACAACATTACAGACATACCTTCATACTCAAGACAGCTATGTTTTGATATAACCTTGGGTATCAAAATTCTTAGCTCAGACAGAAGGAAAACCAGCCAATTCCAATAATCTCTTGAAACAAGCTGCCTAATACTTCAAGATTAGCTTATTTTATTTCTGAAAACTTCTAGTTAAAAAAGGACAGTGTAAGTAACAAAAAAATGATTCTCAGTTGAAATACCTGGTTTCTACCTATTCTTGCCAATGACCTGACCCATTCTGTTATCAAGGTCTTCCTGTTAATTAAAGATTAAAAGTCATTCTGAAAGAATGAAATTATTTAAATAAAGCTTACTAATGGAGGCTTCCTTATCAATGTTTTCACTTAAAAATATTAGATGGCAAAATGAAAATTATATACTAAAATCCTAGTGGTCATGACACAGCAAATATTTTTTGCAATGGAGAATTAATGCTTTTGCACTTTATAGGAGTAATGCATTTGTTTTAAATGGGCAAAGTATAAGAATTTATTATACTTGTTTCTTTGTTTTTCAGTGCTTAGTTTTCATAAATGGTGTGATCCATACATAATCACTCAACAATTTACCAGTGCTTCTTTTTTAGCAGGCAAACAAAGTAGTGTCAATAGGAAAGGGGGGCATTCTTGCTACTTTAAATTCAAGGGTAAATTCCATGTCTTCAAAAGAGCCACAATTTCACCCAAGGAGTCCTGCAGTGGTGGGCTCTATGGCAGCAGTTTGTTCATAAATTTCCCCTTCTCCATACTTTTCCTGTGCTTATGGTTCTCACAGTATCATGGTGGCCTCCACCAACTAGCCCAGTTTTCACCCTCTGATTGCTTGTTCCCTGCCCCTGAGCTCAACAGCTCTCATCCTGACTACAAAATTCTGACCTCAGCTTGCACCTGGCCTACACCTACTGTCCAACCCCTCACCTGGGTGAAATCTTGATGAATGAATAAAACCTTATAAAGCACATGCATATTGCTATAAGAGTGTAACATTACACACTTAATGCAGGATCAAAGTTAGCTACCTGTCATGAAATAAAAATTTACAGGGAACTAACCTAAAATATGCTATATTCAGTGAGTTAGGTGGCCTGTCACAGAGCACTGGGTTTCTCCAGTTTGCATTGCACTGAGGTTACTCTTGGTCTTAGTCTGATTTGTTTGCTTTCTTGCTTTTGTCCCTGTCCTGTGGTTTCTCAGGCTACTCTTCCCTTCCTCTCATAAACCCTGTTGACCTCTACTCTGTTTTGCTAACACCACAAAGTGAGTTCTGCTAATTTGGAAAAGAATGAAATTTCATTAATAATTCTGAGATTACTCCAATGGGATACAGAACACTGTGTGAAAAGGGGCAGGATTTAGCCCTTTGCCATTATCAATCAGAATCAAAAATATACGTATATATCACCTGCCAAGCTACAACATCTTTTTGCTGCCATTTTTCCCTGCTATGCTAATTGTTCAAAAATTTAGAGGGAAAACTCAGAACATATTACAGATGGAAAAACCTTCAAGGCCTTGTGCAGCAGTGAACTCCCATAGGCAGGGTTCTGCAGCCCTCTGAAAAGTTTAAGCAGATGATACCATACATTTCACATTGTTAAATTTCTGGGTAGATCTCTTTCTTCAAGCATTCCTAGTGATGCTACTTTTCCTACTATTGACTTTTCCTTTGCTATATTTTTTTTTCCATGAAGAAAACTTTTTTTTTTTTTTAATCTGCAAAAATGGGTGATAATTCTCCTTTTGCTCCTCCTGTTCTGGAGAAAACTTTGTTATTTTACCTGTTACTATTTTACCTGGCTCACTGCAGTTACCAGAGAATAATTTGATGGAGTTAAGCTTTTGCGAAGCTTTTTCCATTTGCTCTTATTCCATTATGTGGTTCACTACTGTTCCCCTCCACCCTGTATATGTGAAAAAGTGTTATTCATATTTCACTTAACCATACTGTTAAACTTTTCTTTTTCTTGCAAGTCAGCAGAGGAAAAAAAAAAAGGAGATTATAAACTAATTGATATCTGGCCACAGAATTTCACAAAGCTTGACTCTTCAGGCTCTCTGTCTGGTCTGGTTGAGGGCATCAAAAATTTTTGGCAAGACGGGGACAGATGGCTATTTGCAATACAGTTGCTTTGCTTCTCCCTTCAAGGTAATCTAATTCATTAGAGTTGTCATAGTTAAAATATTAGATCTTTGCTAACCTAGTTTGACTGAAATGGGTAGAGTTTCACAAGTAGCTCTACCAGCAGATTGGAAGTTGCAGTCTCCAAAAGAGCAGTAGCAATAAGTGCCTGAGAATAAGCTAAAGAACTTCTTTAAGGCAACATAGCTGCAGCTAATGAAAGAACATGTGTCCACAGTCAAATATAAAAATATATCATAAAACACCAGCTACATGAAAACGGATAAATGTAGACTATTCTGAGACATTTAAGATATTACATTTTCCTCTAAACTGGAAAATTTTTATTCTGTGTGTATGTTTGAATATAAAGTGGTTAGGCAAACAATTTGACCCATGTGGTTATAATATGATAACCATTTGGCTGGGAGCCCAACTGGTTGCTCGATTTCTCTTACTTTTTGTAAAGTAAGATAAAATTCCCAACCTCTTGAAGGTATTTGCCTTTTGATTAATTATAATAATTATCTACTTATTTTCTTATTAGGGGCAAGCACCCAAACTCTGATCTAATTCACAAATACTTACTAATAATGGCAAATAAAGATTTGGTTTATTCTGGCTGAACTTTAATGGACAACAGAACATAAGGTAAATAAGGTCCCAATACTGCCATGTAGAATAAAAGTTTTATCATTAAAAGAAATTGAAGTATTTGTTAAAAGAAATAATATTCCAAATGCACGTTTGACAGATTATGTTTCAACATAGCAAAAATGAAGTATGGGTTAATATTTCAACATATATTTTACAAAGGGTTGCAAGAACTTTCTATAAGAAAAGCCATATCATAGCCAGAGAAATATGCCAAAAGGCAAAGCTTTGGCATTATTAGAGAACTGGGTTAATGACTAGTGAAATACCTGAACTTTCATCAAGGAGATGGACTGAAATCAGGCCCTTAAAAGTTGTGTATGAACATCTGAATTGCTTTCTAAAATTCTGACTATGTAAGTACCTATAGCCAAATAGCATATGGAAGGAGTCTGAAAGTGACTAGCATACCCTGAGCTGCTGATTGCAATCAAATTCTGTATAACCTTTTAAAAGCAAACACTTATCAAAATTCAGTTCGTGTTCTGGTGCTATCTAATGTTTCTGTCTTTTTAGATTAATATAACCTGAAGACAGCCACTCTGCACCAAGAAAAGGACCCAGGCTGAGGTGCTACTGATTTCACCAGTAATACACTCAGCATCTACAAAACAACTTGGGAAAAATGTTTATTGTCATTTTTATGCCAAGATCCCAGACTGCATGCTGCCGACTTTCCTGCTGTTTGGCTTTCTTAAACCTTAGCAATGATGTTCTCATTTCTCTCAAAATGTCCATCTACTACAGACTCACCTTTGAGGGTGGCTCCTGATCCTTTCTTATTCTGTTTGAGTCAGAGTCTGGCAGCTTTTGACACTCACTATTACACCCTAATTAAAACTGACTCTATTGATCCAGCTCTGTCCTTCAGGTTGTTTCTAATCAAAGACCTGGCAGCCCAAGCCAGATTTTACAGCAGCATGTAAACTTACAATCACATCTAGGGAGGGAGGCTGCCTAAGAGGACAATGCAGAGCTACATCTGTAGAGCAGTTATTGTCCACACAGGGCCAATTGTTGCCTACAAAGAAAACCTGAAGATTTTTGTGGTGAAATGGTAGCTTTTCATGGCCGGCTCTTCTTTTCCAAATCTGTTGGATCCAAAAGTCTCTGGCTATTTAAATAAGCACTGTCAAGCAATAGAGATAAAATATTTTACAAAAATTCATTTTTTAAATTCAATTGAATAATTTCGTTGTCAAATTAGAAAATACGTAGGAATGGACTGGGAATTCCAATTAACCTGTGTATTCAAATTGAAGAAAACATAATATGAAACTGTCACTATCACAGTAAGGCAAGCTCTGATTTTGTTTGTAGCCCACCTATGTTAATAACACAGCTATAAAATGTGAATTTAGGATGCCAATAGCACTGCTTACGTGTTGGTTACCCAGCATCTCCTCCATTAACTTACTAGTTTTAAGATTTGCACTTTCCAGAGATGAGAGCCTTGTGTTTACCCTTCAGGCAGAACAAGTATCAGTGTGTATCTCTGTGTCTACTATGTAGGTAGCAAGTGGATTTGGTTCCTAGCAGGTTTTAATTCGATGCTTTCCTTATAAAGTCAGTTGCCCCTCTTCAGACACAGATAACCATGTGAATTTTCTGAAACTGTCCAGCAGATTTCTTGAATTATCATGTTTTTTAGTCAGTGGCAATTCTGATTCTGCAGCACTTTATCACAGAAACAGTCAGAGGTAAGTAATCTCAAACTTCTTTCCTGCAGCACATCCCTCGAGGCACATCAATCCATGTCTCCAGGTAGACAAAATTACCTCTCTGCTGCTAGTCTAGGGCTGATGAAATAACCTGGAGGCAGGAGGGCACTGACTGGGGCTGCTTTGCTCCCCACAGGTCCTCTTGATTGCTGCTGCTCTCTCAGTTTCTCCAGTCCTTCTAGACCTGCCTGTCAGCACTGGCTGAGTGGCTGGGTTTAAATCAAAATGACCATTCTATGAAAAGGTGTAGTTTGGGATTTTTTTCACCTGTGTCAATAAATCCAGACTCTGCAGACAAGCAAACCAATAGAAATAAACGGGCAGCTGTCTCCCAGAAAGTGATCATGGGGCAGACACGTGGTTCTGCTGTGATTGATGCTCCAGGTACACATTTACAAAGCACCAAGGGCATGAAGGAACAGCTCAGGCCATCACAACCCCCGCCCCCGTGCTGCAGTCACTGCCCATTCAGAGGTGGCTGACCTTCAGAGGGCTGAGATAACTATTGGTGGTACCAATATCGAGAACGGGACATGCCCTGGCTTGTCTGGCCCCGGCTGCTGGACCAAATAGTGGCAAATGTGATGTTTCACCCCAGAGACACTTTTGGCCAGCTGGATGTTGCAGCTGGGCGCATGGAGACAAGTCCAGGCAAGCCGAAGCTCAGGTGGCGGCGGGATGCAGCTTCCTCTTGCAGAGGTCCCGCTCCTCAGGTTTCCCACTATCGCAGAATCCTTTAAGGCGATGGTGAAGGAAAGGAGCCGATTTTGATGGAGCGTTTAATCCAGACCCTTTAATCCAGAGCCCACAGGCCTCTGAATGTAGCAACAGCTCCAAGCAGAACTCCCCTGCAGGCTGCTGAACCTGGTCACTGCTCCATCAGAACTGCCCGGACCGCGTGGTTCCCCTCTCTTTTACCTGGGGGAGGGGAGGGGGGAAGGGAGAGGGAGCCACCAACCAGGTATGGGAGAGGAGGTCTCAGGGGACAAAGGACACCTGGATGGCCCAATGCCCCCCTGGGGGTGGAGGGCATCCTTTGAATCTGCCAATCAATCAACACACTTCTGGAATGCCAGGAGTGACAGACAGTGCTCAGCAGGGGTCAGGGTGGGGAAAGGAGGAGTGATTGACACACCTGGGAGGACATCTTCAGGGGAGAAACCCGGGGTTTGGGGGTAAACCATGAAAGCACACTGCAACAATAACCACAAAAGTGCAGTTACACAGGAGATGGCTTCTCTCCTCCCCACCGCCCATTTGTAGGCAGATCCCTCATGGCTGCTGTGATGTGCAGGAAAGCCAACATGCTGCAGCATCACACCCACTAACAACATCCCAGCTAGCACGTACCTAGGCATGATGCAGCCATGTCTCAGGGTGACCCAGCAAGCACCTCCTTCTTTGTCTCTGGAGAGCTCTTGATGACTGCCATGACGCGGACTAAAATCTGTCACTGCACTCAGCCCCCATGCCAGCTAGAGCTATCATCTGGGTGATTGAATTCAATCACTAATGGCCCATTTACTTTAAGGAGGCCATTCTACAATTCAGAAAGGTATCTTGCCTTCAATGGGATGATTTTGCCAGGGAATATATCTATAGCTCCTTTTCTGTTGATATGCAGTAAGAAAAAGCAATTTCTGGCACTAAGACTAAGCAAGCTTACATAGCCCTCTTCTAAGTGTCTGGCCACAAATTTAAAATCATTGCAACTGCTATCAGCATTTTCTCATTAATGTTATAAGGACAATGAAAGCCCATGACTTTTCTTCTATTTGTTACTTTCTAGATTGTTGTACAATAAGAATTCAGCAGGGTGTAAATCCATCTTCTCTCTCCCTTCTTTTCACTTGTATGTTGGTTTATTTATGCTTTCATCTCTTTTCCAGAACTGAAGATTCTTATATTAATTTATAACCCTTTCATTACATCATACAGGCCCTGGTGTTCTAGAAGGTAGTCCTGACCCATAGAGGCTTCTGCATTCTTCAACATGTTTTGCATTCCTGGTCCAACTTAACCCTGCTGGCTTCAGATGGATTGGAAACCACCTGAAACTAAACCCAGCTTTTCTGACTTTTAAGGGCAGCAGCAGATAACACAGGGCAATAACAATTCAAACAATGTGGACAGTGATTATTTGACCATGTCTTAAGACATCCCTATGATTTTTGTGCTTTTTAAAATTTATAGCTTAAATTTTACTCCAGACTGCTATACAAAAGTGTACTATAAAGTGATCCCTCAGCCAGGGGCAGATAGAACATGAAAATGAACTGGGGGTTAAAAAAGGAGAAAAAACAATTCTGGTAACAACAATTCTGGAAAAAAACAATTCTTAGTAACAAGGAAAGGGTTGGGGCAGAGAAAAGAGTACCTCTGTAGTAAAGCCACTTGTGGGAGAGATTGCTGTGCCCTTCCCAGAATGACGTCTGTATTTTTGCATGGAGTGAATTACATTAGCAGTCATATATCAACAGGCAGTGAAATACAACATGACCCCTTGTGCAAGACAAGTGATTTTCTTCCTTGTGAGGTAAGTCTTGCTTTCACTTAGAATCTTCCTGTTCTGGTCCCTGCTGCTGGTGCAGCCCTATTGAGCAGGAAGAGTGCTTTCCTGGAAAATAAAAGAGTTAATCTAATCTTCTAATTCTCTGGGTAAATGTTGTGGCCAAGAGGCTTGTTAGGCAAGGACTGCAGCATCACACCTTGCTATGCTGCTCTGGCCCTGGCCCAACACACAGCCCCTGATCAGCACCGGCCCCAACTGAGTCCCAAGGGCACGAAGAAGTAAACTCCATGCTCACAGGTCTGGGGAGGGAAGGATGAGAGGCAGGATTTAAAGATTGCATTTACTTTCAGGCCCCTGATTCCTTTTAAAAGGACTTGCAGCTACTAAATCACCTGTGATTAACACTTGTACCACTGGAAAAAACATACTAAAGCAAAATGTAAGAGTTATCTCATGGTGAACTATGATCTGAAACATTCTGCACAAAAGGATTACCAGAGGCGTTCCCACCTCAGAAATAGCTTTCCTTCCCCCACAACTCCTCAATAAAAATAAATAAATAAACAAACACATTCCCTGGGTACCTGACAGCTTTACTAATTGCAAACAAGTTTTCAAACAGGGACAAAACAACAAGATTTTAAATGAAGTCTCTCCTCAGTATATAATTTTAATTTGAAATTTACTGGAAATAAATTAATGTAATTATCTACTGAATCCATCATTCATTGACAGTGAGAGAGATTTTAGGTCAAATTATTAAAATTTAGTATTTTGTAAAACAACACTTCCAGTTCAAAGCGGTAAAATGAGTGAATTTACATTATCAAGTGGCCTTGGGTTTAAGCAGCCAATGGATACAAGTCCCTAAGTTCCCTAGATTCCTCTCTGCACACATTCACCACTTGTCATTTGGCCATTGCCTTCATCTCAAAAGCACTGACCTTTTACATCTCTAACCTAACAGTCATGGTTTCAGCCTGTGGCTAAGATTAAATCCTTCTTTGCAGCTGTCTCTGCTTGCAAAGCTCAGACTCAGCCTTTCTACCTGGTTTGCAAACCAGCTGTGGTCCCCATAACATTTGCATGAAGCCTGGGAGTGATAAATGCATGTGAAAAACATTATTAATGTATCAGCCAGCACATCAGGAGCTGATGAGGCACTGAAATGAAATAATGACAGTAGATCACAGCTTTCAGTGAGTTGCTGAGCAGCAATATGCTCTACACCACCTAAATTAAAGCTAATAGCCCAGGTCCTTAAGAGAAAAGTTGAGGACTGTGGGGACAGTGGCACAGGCTGTAGAGAGGTCTTCTTTGAAAGGGGAGCCTTGCAGACACAGTCCAGTCCTGCTTCTGCCTGGTAAATTGTGCATTAGGCTTATTCACAAAGCAATTGGGACTTACTGTGGTCCCTCTGTGTTACAGTACAAGCTGGTCTGACTCCACGTTACACCTCTGCATGCATTAAAAATTTCCAGTGAAACCCAAGATGACAAAGGACACCCGTGACTCAGAAGGTGACATTCCCCCTTCTGAGTCAGAGCTGAGTAGAAACAGCAGCATGATGCTGGAGGACACAAGATGCAATGAGCTCAGAAACAATGACAACCCCATGCTGCAGTTTTGGGAGACTGCTCAGCTATCCTCATCACTTTCCAACCAGGAATTTATATCTGCACACCAAAGTACCCCCTGCAGTTCTACTGCAGTGATATTTGCCATAATGTTATTTCTAAAAAATTCTACATAAATGGTAAATCTTTACTGTATTTTTGTCTGGAGATGACTGCAAGTCTGTACAGAATGAAGCAATTCCTGTATGTTGTTTGTACAGCTTTTAGGACCCCCTAAAAGGTGAAAGAATCTATCCTGTGAAAATTTTATTCTATTAACAATCTAAAAGACTAACAGAGAAATCATCATTTACAATATTTTTCATAATGATAGGATCTTTAAACACAAAACAACTGACTATAGCACTTCATCTCAGGATAACATTTCTCTTTAAAAGCTTCGGACTCTTGCATGGTCAAGGAGTGATGTAAAAACTAATATTGCATGGTTGGCAGTGGTGTCAAAGAAATAGATGGGACTGGGACCTTCTCTCCTCTTGACTCTCTTCTAGACACCAGGATACACTTCCCTGTGAAGTTCATTTTCCAAAATGAGGCACTATGCAGTATGTGAAGGAGAGGGCAGAACACAGGGCCAAGTGAATATCACAGATTGAATAAATACCTTGCTAATTTTCTAATACATTTTATTTGTGATTTTAGAGGTTAGGTTTAGCTAAGAGACTAATATAATGCCCTAGTTTCCCCCAGGCAGGATAGATAAGCCCACAGACACTAGTGCTGGCCCTTTTAGTGCATTCAGCTTCAGTGCAGAGCACTTGGTACAGGAAGAAGAAACAGTGATAGAAGAAAACCTGCAGCTTGGGCTGTTCAGCCTCCAGTACTAATAAACATCCACCTCTGAAAGCCCTTATGCACCCTGACACCCATTTCATGAAATGTGTGGTGCTTGTTGCAGTAGTTGTTTAGCAGACACATAAACAAATTTGCTTTTCTCATGGGTCTGTGGAATTTTGGGCCAAAAGAAGAGCTGTTGCAATATCCATTGTAGTAAGGACTCCATTCTTCCAGATGAATAAATGGGAGTTCTTGCTGCAAAGTCAAAGAGAGAAGGGCGTGACAATGGAGTGACTGCAGAAAGATGCCTCTATGTGTCCCAGAAGACAATGGGAAGTAAAAGAGCAGCACAGCAAAGAGATGTGCCAGCTACAAAGTTTATATTGACGTTGCCTCCAGGTATTGGAGAAACTATGAAATTACTGCAGATATGGTATACAATATTGTAAATGAAAGAAGAATTAGAGTCTTTAACATAGAATGCCATAAGGGAAGACAGGGCAAAGGAAGTTTTTGTTTACAGAAAAACTAAGGGAAATGGGTGAGTACAGTAAAAATGAGACCCCTGCTGAATCAGAAATGGCATATGTAGTTTCTCAGCTGCTCAAGACAGAGAGAAATCAGGTGGGAAAACTACAGAGGACAATAGAAGCAACTGCTATTTGTTCAGGAAGATGAAAGACATCATGGAAATCTAGTTTCAACTTAGCTGAGAGGAGGGTAGAACAGGAACAATATGTAAACCTCAAAGAAGCTCATGATTCAGAAAACAGGCCAAATCACTGTATGAATTCTTTGCAGACAACAGCATAAACCCAAAGAAGAAAGTGGGTTTTTATTTAATCTGGTAAGAGTTTGGTCCTTGTCTTTTCTAAGGAAATAGAAACCCAAACTCTGCAGTTAAATTGCTCATGTTTCTCATATAAATATTTGCTTGGAAGATTTAAGCTATCACATCAGAGATACCACGCCATCCTGAGGATGTGGAATGCATACTAAAGGTAGCAAAACTGATCGTAGTCCAGTATAGTGTGTTGTCAATGAGAAATGAGAGCTCCAGGACCCAGTTCAGAGCTCCACCAGAGACTCTTTCACATCCAGGTTTAAATTTGGATGTGGTGTGACTCGGTGTCTCCACGTAAACATACTCAGTAAAATGACTGTGTACTCCACAGATTTGTAAAGTGTTCACTGCATTTCCAATGTAAGTGCATAATACTGAAAGAACAAATCATTGTCCATAAAAATATAATTGTAAAACCTGACGTTTTCTCCCCACATTTGAGGAAAATCAGCTGTAGTGTTAAATGCAGCCAGCAGAACATGTACAGTGTTTATTAACACTTCATCATAGCATGTTCCTGCTGATTCATGAATACTAGTTCAAAATTGAAAGTGGATGATTTTTAAAGTGATGTTGTGGGGATTTTTTCCTGCTCACAAAAATAAGAAGAAAAGAGAAATTATTATACAAAAACCCAGAAGAATTCATTCTGATAATTATGTCTTTTGCCTACAGCAGGCAAAATTTGTAGGATCTTTTCATAGCAGAAAAATGACCATATGACTTTGAAAATAATGATGTATGGTGTTTTAGACACTTTTTAAAAAGCAGAGTCAATGCTTGTATGTCAAGCCAATGATGGAGAACTCTGGTGTGAAAGAACTGACCTGTCACGAGGCCAGAATTAACTGACATACAAAAAAGTTATGAAAAACAGCAGTCATTACTACAAAATCACTATGTAGAACTTCCCAGGATTTTTAATGAATCCACCAACCTTAGGAAATGCAATCCAGAGACAATATTTCCCATAGGGAATGTTGAGCATCTCAGGGTACTTTGCAAATCAGATATATGCTCATTGTAGGAGCACCAGTGCATCTCCTGTGAAAACATCTTCTGCTTAAAAACATGCCACACATCACACAGACATTTTGGGCAGGAAATTAAAATATGTCCTGTGAGACTGCTAAGACTAACCAGTTAAACAGTATAAATGCACTTCTCAATCAACTTTGCCTTGGCTTCCAGAGAAAATCCTATTTCTTTTGAGAAAAAGTGTTTGACTAACAAAATAGCATTCAAACACATAATTGTAGTTCAGCTATTCAGCTCCTTCATGATATGCACACCTTAGACTCACAGACCTGTGTCCACTTGTGAGATCCCATACAGTAGTAGCAGAGAGGTAGAAACAGCACACCCTACTGCTTTCAGCTGCCATCTTCCCAGTCTTTCTGAACCTGCCAGCACCCATTGGACCATGCTCCAGCCAGGTGAATAGGTCACCATTTAGCAGCTTGAGGCATGAGGAGTTGCTGGGGCAGCAGAACAGTCCAGGAGGCTCTTCTCTCTGCTGTTCAGGCCAGACCTGTGGGCAACCAGATTGCACTGATGGTCCTGGGGAGGAGTCAGGGTACAAGTTATTGCTACAGTAAAGAGAAGGAACAGAAACTACAGCAATTTTTACCCGAAAGTGTTTGTCAGCAGCAGGGACAGGAATTCCAGTCCTTCAGTGTCTTCCAACCCATCATCCTAAAAGTTAAAAAAAAAAAAATTGTTAAATTGTTAAAGTGCCCAACGCATTTGTTAGTTCTTATGAGGAACAGGACATGCAGAATTGCATATCTCTGTGAAAGAGGCTTTGGAAAATGTATCTGTAGCATCTATCCTGACATTTATTTTTATGTTAGGACATAACTACACAGTCAGTTGTGTGCTTGCCTGCCATGATTCACTGTAAACAGTGGTTGTATTCTCCCACCAGCACTACTCTGACTCTCCAGCCTGTGTGCAATGAAGCAGGCAAAGGAGTAAAAAGGAAGCACCAGAGCTCCCATGTTCTGATCTAACAGATGGTGTAGAAGGATTTTGGATACCTCTTTCCCTTTTTTAACCCAAGCTAACAATAAATAAATCTACATTATTGTGGAACCTGAAACAACAGTGATAAATCTAATCCACTTAGGTTGCAGAATAAAAGTAATCACTGTAATATCTTTGTTTCTACTGTTTAAGGAAAAAAATCATTACTTTTAAATAGTTGGTGTAACAGATTCTTATGGTCTGTTAATAATTTATATTTCATAACTAGAGGAAATTGATAACAGATTTCATACAGGTGATGAGGGCATGATCCAACTTTGGCAGTCAGGGTTCTGAATGTGAAAATCACACATGACCATTTTGGCTGGGAAAAGATGGCTCATGATGGGCAGCTAAGTGAACTGCTTAAGAGCTAGAGAAACAGCCAGTGGTGGTAGAGAGACAATGTCCCCTGAACAACAGTCAAAGCTTAACAGTCTGTATGAGCAAATAATTCTTTATGAAAGTATTAAAGCAATTCCTTCCTGACACATCAGTGAACTCTGGGAACAGCTGGAACTTGATAGCTTAAAGGATAAAGAAAGATTTATTTTAGCATCACAGGGCTGACCAGGGATTTTTTTATCCTTTTTTTTTTCCCCTAGAAGTTCAAGCTATTCATAGCTTCATTGGAGAGAAAGGCAGAAGAGGAGATTCATTATACATGTGCAACATTAATTTGGGGTAGGGCTGTTGCATAAGCCATCCACCCCTTTTGGGTTACTATCACTAAATATTTTATGTTCTTAGTGGACATTCTGTTTGCATTTGTGATTATACCAAAAGAAGTCACTATCTTCAAGCACTCAGATTCAGTCCTGGCAAAGCAAGGTGGTAGGAATGCTACACCTTGATACCCAGTCCATAAGTGTGCCTGAGCAATGGCCAAAAAAGTGCAAAACACCTAAGCTAACTCCATAACAAAAGACTTTCCACATATGGAAAACTATTGATGGCAGCACAGAGCATCCTCTCAGCAACAGTGCAGGCCAGGAAGCTCTCTCAGCAGCAATTCACTGCAGCAGGTTTTGCTATAACTATGACCTCCCTGAGATGCAGGATGAGGAGAGGAGAGGGTCAGAAAAGCCTGAATCCCATGAATACAGAAAAAAAAAAGTAAGTTGGGTGGACCAAGTGACCTCTGGAATACAAATTAACAAAACTTTACATCCGTATCCTTTCTTGACTGCACTCAAGTAAAGTTAATAGCACTCTTATTGGTTGGCACATTAATCTCACATATAAATTTAACACAAAGTATTACACCTTTGTACCTCAGGTCTGTTCCTATGCATATGCACGATGCCAGGAAACAGCCTAGCCAAATTCCTAATGATATCAGCACAAAGATTCCAGGGATACAATTCAGAAATCAGACTCATATACCAGTAAACTCCTGTATGTCCTGTCCAACCACTACACACAATGGAGTTTTGAAACACACTTCTTACATGAAGACAGATGTTTAAAATTGATTATGTTTAGATCACCATTGTTTAAGAGAGAGAGATGGACAGTTTTATCCCTACCATGGGAACATATAGTGCCTACACTGAATTAAATTGGAAGTCTCTAGCCAAAAGCAATCCATGACCTAAACCAGCTCAACCATTTAAAGTACAAAATTTTGCCACCTGCAGGGTAATCTCAATTAGCAGGACAAAATACTACAGATGTTGTGCATCACTTTCCCTGGAAGGACTTGCCAACTAGTTTAATAACTTGTGAGGGAGACAAGAAGATCAAACCTCTCCCAGCATAAGGAGACAGTCAAACTCAAGAGCTCCTCTGGGTCAGGGTGACTAAGGTTTCAGATTCTGGAGTTATTCATTGATTCAATATTTGATCACATTTTTGCTTTTCCAATCCCTGTGCAGCTCTGATCAGTTCTTGACAGCAGTCCCAAGCATGAATATTTCACCAGCATCCTTATTACTCCTAGTCCCAAGGCACCTGCTAGCCAGCCTCTTTCCACAGTCCTGACACTCACATGCTCAGCAAGAAAAGCCAACAGTGCTTGCTATACTTCATTAACTCAAAAAGCATGTACAAAGTTGTTGATTACACCAGGCCTTTGTCTGAAATGGAAAAATTAATCTCTGCAGCCACGTGAGCTGAACAGATATAGCGGTGGAGAACAGCAGACAAGCATCTAGAAAATATTGCAGTTAAATACCAAAAGGTGGTAAGTGGAGTAAAGTACACTGCTTTGGAATTTGGGTTAGGGTCTTCATGGTAACAATATATTTGTGCTCTAGATATTTGCAGCTTATATCCAGTCAGCCCTAGACAAATGTGCTTTTGCAGACCTGGAGCCTCATTGGTGGGTGTGATTACAGCTTAAGTCATGTCACACAAGTCCCTATTGCCCTAAACTGAAAAATTAATCCTGTTACTGCAAACTGCAAGGGGTCAAATTGTCAGCACTAAAACAGGAAAACCATTATAAAACACTGAGAGCAGGAAGAGTTTATGAGGTATCTTAGTGCAGAGCTACATATATCAAAGTTGATTTAACACTGCTCAAAACTTAAAGGTTGGGAAGGAGAAAAAAAAAAAAGAAAAGAAAAATCCCACCCTCGATCTGCTTGAAATAAACATTGTCAATTTGCTCAAGAGGCCAGAGGAGAAAGTGGGTCAGTCAAAATATTTTGGTTTGTGGGATATTTTACAAAACCTTCCGAAAAATCTGTTTCTAAGGCCAATATTAAAATCTCTCATTTGGCAAAACTGTTTTCTTTTGAAAAGACTAAAATAATACAGATTTTTGGAAGAGAAATTTTCCTTTTTGTTGTTGTTATTTTGGTTATCTCTAAGGGCTTGCCAAATCTAAAAGAATTAACAAATATTTTTGTTTTAAATAATTTTCTGGTTAATAATATTTTTGATGGAAAAAGGATGCTTGGTTCAACTTCAGATCTTAGCACTTGACAGGCCCCCTGCATTTGTATTCAAAATCAAGGCTTGCAGAGCCCTGAAAAAAAAAAAAAAAAAAAAAAACAAACCTACCAGGAAGCCATGCCAGGATGCTTTTACCAGCATTCTGAAAAGACATGGGTTTTATTACATATCAAAGTAGACCAGAAAATAAGAAAATGATGAACTAAGAACTCAATTCTAGACACAACGTAAATAAGATCTGATCTTTATTTCATCACCTTCCTCTTATACCCAGCTCCCTGTCTATCCTCTGCCTACATTTTTCTAGATTTTTAATTCAGAAGGCAGCTGAATACCTTCCAAAAGTGCAAAGATCAAAACAGCCATAACTTCAGCCATCATTGCTCAGCTGCCTTGCTAATACCTTTTTGGCTAGCTTTAACTCTTGTTCCAACCTTCTCAGCCACTACCAATGCAAATAAGACTGTGTTCATTAAAAAAAAAAAAAAAAAAAAAAAAAAAAAAAAAAGCCCCATATGGCTCATAAACTCTTTGTCACACCACAGAATTTCATTCCAACTCAATGTGGATAAGAATACTTTCTAAAGTGCCCTAACTAGGCTGTTATTTAGCAGTCCAGAAACTTGTTTGTTATTTGTATTTGCTGTAGTTTCAGTACAAATTGACTTCTCCAAGAGTGACAGCTACTACTGGGTCTCTGTGCATAGACTTGGTCAGAATGGCAGCTTTCATATGAGGTTTCCCAATAATAAATGCAGCACTGTGGGTGGCCAGTAGCTTTGGATTCTGTGACCTATAATATTTTCTGTCAAGTCACATGCTATGAGATAGGTTAGCACTTACTTCCTTTGGTGACCCTGACATATGTATAAAATAAGTACAAATCAGCTAAGTCTGACTGCATGCAAAAAAAAAAAAAAATTATAAAGCACTGATGTTATATTTCTACCAGAACCTGTGAAATGTGCTGCTGCTTTGAATAACTTGAATGACTATTTCTTTGACTGGAATGGGAAAAAAAGAAGACAGTCTGTCTTTTGTTATTTTTGACATTTAATATTGCTTATAATATCACTAGCAACATGGGATTATCACACTGAAGTTCTCAACTATACTCCAGCTACATTTCTGAAGAATATCAAAAAGCAGCTCAGAACATCTGAAGATTTACACAGAAGGGAACTAAAGGGGTCTATTCTTCCTTCAGTGTTCATGTTAGCTGTGTACAGAAATTCCTCACATATCACCAAGGGCCTTCTAAAAGCTCTGAACAGGCGCAAGAAATTTAGATGCCATACTTCAGAAAATACATAATGGAACTCAGGGAGCCCCAAAATGCTCCTGTGATAAAAACATTTTATCCATTTCCTTGTGTTTCCCTGATATTTATCTTACTTAGGTTATTTTGAATATTTTTGATGTTATCAACTGAAGCAATGTAAAATTTCATGACCAACCCAAATGGCTGGGGAAAACTCTGTAGTTAAAAATGTTCCTGTTTTTTTGCAAGGCCATACAAATCTCTTATTAGTGTCAAATCTAAGGTAGTCTTTGGGGAAGAGGCAAGACTAGTGTAGCAGCCAGGAAACCCTGGGGCTGGTATTAACTTGTAGCATATTGATGCATGATGCAAAGTGCACACATCTTCAGAAGTTATTTTAATAGCATTTATGTATAATTAACAAATTTTCAAGTGACAGTTCAGGATGTGAGCTTCACTAATGTTGTGTTTTTAAATGTCTTTTGGAGGCAGTTTTTTTCTCCAACAGCTAGGTATGGAATCTATGGGTTCCAATATCTAATCAGGGTGCCTAAATAGGGTTGCTGAAGTTAGGTATTGTGGAGCTCTCATGCAGAAACTATAACCACCCTGACCCTTATGGACATTTCCAAGATGGCTCATGCATTCACTCCTGTCAGCTTAGGACTGCAGCATCTCTGAGACTTTGTGCAACCCTGCATGGATCAGATTGACATTTCCATGCTTGTTTTACAGAGGTGGTACTGAATTACTGAGAAATAAATATTTGACTGAAATAATCCAGTGCTTCTAGAAAGAGCATTGTCAGCAGGTTGAGGGAGGTGATCCTACCACTCTACCCAGCCCTAGTGAGGCCATACCTGGATAGCCCAGCTCTGGGCTCCTCAGGACGAGATACAAAGCTCCTGGAGAAGGTCCAATGGAGGGATACAAAGATTATTAAGGTACTGGACTCTTATGAGGAAAGGCTGAGGGAGCTGGGCCTGTTCAGCCTCAAGAAGAGGCTATTGAGAGGGAAGAAGATCAGTGTCTGTCAGTATCTTAAGGAAGGAGTCAGAGAAGGGAGCCAAGCTCTGCTCGGTGGTGACCAGCAACAGGGCAAGAGGCAACGGGCAGCTGCAAGAGACTATCAGCCTTTCTCATAGTCATCACCAGGCTGCTTCCTGCACATCTGTTTATGCCTCTTCCTTTTACATGTAAATAAAAACGAATAAATGAGGATATGTCTAGAAGCCAGCCTTTTCTTCTACACATGTATCAGTCCTGATCTTGGTGAGGATGTTAATTACTAGCTGCTTGTGGAGTTTCATAAAGCCAGAGTAATGAATGTTGTACTTTCAGAAGGAGTTAGCAAATTTCTGATTATTACATATAAAAAATTCTGGTCTATTCTGCTCAAGGTCTTAGACACTGCCAATTAATCCAAGACACTTCCATTGTCAAAAACAGAACCTGTATCTTCAAAACAAACTTAATCAATTCCAGAGAGCAATTAAGCACATAAATCTGAGGCTGTAGACAAAAATCCATCTTCTTGAGGTAGTACTTGAGAGCACTTGACTATTCATGGCACAATATGGCACTGCCCATATTCAATGAACCAGAAACAGCATAAATACAGTTAATGACGAGGCTGATTAAGTTTGACTCAGCATCATCCTATCTGCACTTACATGACTTTCAACCATCTTCTAGGTCTGGCAGGAAAAGCCAATGTTTACCTGCCAATTTTTGTGTACGTATATCATGTACATTTCCCATTTAGGTAGCAGTAATGTTAAGCTGACATGTCTGTTTACAAAATTCTGTTTTCACTCTCCAGATGACTGTTTTTTTCTTCTAATTCTTATCTTCCTTAAACAGGAATGAAAACCAGAAGGATCTTTTTTCATTTACTGATAGGTCTTGTTTTTCTGGAAATCATCATGTACAGGGTAAAGATATATTACATGAGGGACTATTCTACTGAATCGAATTTTTGAATAGGATTTTTGGCAGTAATTTTTCTTTAGCTAAATTTAGAATACATGAAATTTTGAATATGTCTAAATTATTAGGGAATTCTGACATCCACACATAGGTAATTTTTCACACAAAATTGTGAAACAGACCATTATTAAACACCTGAAATATAATTCAGTTCTAATATAAGCTGGTGTCTAAAACTAAAGCAGAAAGCCCAGACAGAGAATAATTATGGGAAAATAATGTTTACAGAAGTTGTACTGTTTTCATAGAGACATCCATGACTGACTTGTTATTTGCCCTTCCGTGAGTTAAAACAAAAGAATTCTGAGCTGCTTTTCTCTTGTTCTGTGCACACTTTGCATAAAGAAGAGAGAGAGTTACCACACAGAATGGCCAGCAAGGTCTTACTTCATTATCATCCAGAGCACTGATTGCACAGTCTATGGCTGTCTTCTTATTTTACTTGTGCTCATTTGATGCTCAAAGAGGTTTCACTTCAATGGAAGTTTTCATTTGATCAGGTTTTCACTGTCTGCATGAATATATACAAACATAGCTAAAATATATGTCCAATATAGGTTAGTCATGGATTCACATGACCCTCCTGTTTGAAATTACTCAAATATATGCTTATTCAGAATGGCTCTAACCATAGTTCCATGTTAAGAGTAATCCTACAAAAAGCAATGTGAAAAATAAGAAGAAATAAATGTGCAGACAGTTGGGGAAATAAGACTTATGGCCAGATGAAGTGAATCAATAATTAGTTGTGGCATTCGGTTATTTTCTGCCCTGGTCCCGGGCAGCTGGGGGTGCCCGGCTAGCACGCTGCTTCTCGGCAAGACGAGGGCCACCGCGTGTGTGCGGAGCTCTAGGGCTGAGCATGGGTCTGCCACACCGTAGCCTCACACTGAGGCGAGATAAAGGGTTAGAGAGAAGGCACAGTCTGCCCAGCAACTCTGAGAACTGTTTATTCCCTGTGTGGCTGCCGCGGTGGGCGCAACAGCGTTCCCAGGTGCCACAAGGGCAAAATGGCGGCTTGGACAAAGGGAACCTGGGGTTAAATAGGGGGTGGGCAGACAGGGGCAGAAGCCCCCCTCGCCCAATGGGGACAGATGACAGGGGAGTGACATGGACCACAGCATCCTATGGGAACATAACAGAGGCGGGTACAGGGTTCTGGGACAAATGGGATTACAGAGGTGGGGTGATTGATACAGAACTTTCCATGGGGAAGAAGGGAGTGGTTACAAGATTGACAGGTGAAAGCTCCTGTAGCAGACAGCTTGAAGCGAACCATTATGAGGGGGAAGTAGGGGTACTTAGAATCGATCTAACTAACATTTATTAAAACCCCTAACTGAACCAACCCAGAATGCAACAATTAGAAGCAAAGCTCAGCAAATAATTTAACCCCCACAAATATATGTCTGTAATTTATTAGCTATCCTGTATTTCTCATGTTATAAGCAAAAAACTTCTACTGTAGCATAACATTCTCCTTATCACCCAGCTGTAGTGTTTGCCCAACCCAAAATAACCCATTTGGTGGCTTTGTATTGGCAATCATTCCTTGTTGGTAGCTTGGTTCACCTCAGGAAGACATTATGAAGTCTTTTCTCCTCCTTCTTTATAGGTCAGGCAAATCCTGAAAAACACAGTATGAATCCATGACATCACCAAGACTTTTAGTGTCTCTCAGTAAGCAACTAGACTCTGTCAGCTGTTGATTGTGTAAACAGAAATGACACAGCATATGGGAAAAGGTGTATCGTCAAAGGAAATACCCAGGACTTGTAATCATTCAACACAGATCCTGTGTTCTCACTCATCACACCTGACAATTAACAAACTTAAAAGTTACTGGCACAGTTGAAGAAGAGAGGAGGGAGAGTACCACAGGAAAGATAATTAAAGCAAAGGAGAAGAATTTTTGTGAGATTTCACCAAATGATATGATATCACATTTAAATTATTTTCTTATGTAAATCTATTGAAAATGATATGGTTAAATGAGAATGTAATTGCTTCCCAAAGAAAATGGCATTTCATACTGTGTATTTTATATGTATAAATACACACACACAAACATAATACATTTATATCTGAAGTTAAATACAGGACACTGAAACATTTTGGGAATCTGAACAACAGACTTCCCTAAGCTCAAGTGTAAATCTAAACAAGAGTTACAGATTCCTTTCATGCATGATTCAGGCACCCTAAACTTTTTGATGGGCATTACTATATTAATACCCATGCAAAGAAGGCAGCTAAAGTGATCTAAATTATCTTCATTAAAACCTAGTTATGTTTAACAGAAAAGACATAATCATATGTATAGAAAAGCTGTGGATGCTCCAAGTCTGAAATTGCTTAAAATCAGGTTGGACAGGGCTCTGACCAACCTGTGTAATAAAAGCTGTCCCTGTCCATAGCAGAAGGATTGGAAGTAGATGATGATCTTTAAGGTCTCCTTTGACTCAGATAATTCTATGATTCTATGATTCTATGATTCTCATAAAGCACTATCATCACTTATCCATTACTAAATAAATACAGAGAGAAACCAAAAGAATGCATGCTCTAAATTATATCCAAGTTTGTATCACAGCTCAAGTACAGGCTTGATGTCTGATGTCTTCTGGTGATAGGAACATAATCTTTCATCTAAATGTTTGGTTGAATTTGGAACTGCCCCTCTTCACCTGCTGGATGATATCCCAATGAAGATGTGAATTTTATGTTATGTGATTTCTTCTCTTCATGAACATACAACATACTATATCAGTATGTTCTACATTTAAAACACTTCTGTTTTCCTATTTGAGACAGTAAAGCCTGAACAAAGACCATTAATTTTTCCTTGATTTATTTCTTTCAGGTTTTTTGCTCCATACAAACTGTATTTGGGGATTATCTTGCTCTTAATCTCAAGACTAAATTGAACACCCATACTGCCTCATCTACAATGAAAATATTTTTGTCTGTTTCCTCTTTGCTGCCTCTGTTCATGGCCCAGTCCCAAAATCTGGTTTCTTTGTTCTCCTATTGGAAAAGTGCTTCCTGAAAGTATCAATTATTACCATTTATTATAAACAATAAACTGGTCAGATTTTTTTTTCCTCTAAGCTAAAAATTTGGCGGGTAAAAAAATGAGGGGTTCTAAAACACAGCAATTCAACAGCAAAACTGAAACTTTATTCAGAATATGTAGCTAGAATGTAAAATCCCCAAGTCACCAGCATCTGACTAAATATAAAAGTATAAAAGCTTTGATAAAAAAGAAACAAAAGGGATGATTTTAAAACAAATTGTAGTTTTATTGAATAGGAGAGATAGGCTAAGCTAAGCTAGGCTAGGCTAGGGCAGGCTAGCTAGGATAGGATAGGATAGGATAGGATAGGATAGGATAGGTCCACTTGGAGGGGATCCATAGCAATAATTTAGTCCAACTGTGATGCCACTTCAGGGCAGATCAGGGCTAATAGTAAAAGCATATTCTTAAGGGCATAGTCCAAATGCTGTTTTAACACTGACAGGCTCCTCTCTAGGAAGCTGGTTCCAGCATTTTCCCACCCTGCTGTAAAGCAATGCCTCCTAATGTTAAATCTGAACCTCCCCCGATGCAGCTTTGAACCAATCCCACCCATCCTGTCATTGGATACCAGGACAAGAGCTCAGCACATCCTCCCGCTAGTCTCTTTCCCCAGGAATCTGTAAAGGGATTGACATCGCCTTTCAGCCACCTTCTCTCCAAATGAGACAAAAAAAATTTCTCAACCACTCCCTTCAGGACAGTCCTTCCTGCCCTTTGACAAGCTTTGTTTTCCTCTGGAGATGCATCCATGGACCTTCATATCCTGAAGTGGTGTGGCCCAGAACTCCACCCATGCTGAAGGTGAGGCTGCACCAACTCTGAACACAGTGGGACAATCACCTCTTTTGAGCAGCTGGTGATGCTGAGTTTGGTGATCCCAGGATGGGCTTTGCCCTCCTGGCTGCTGGCCACTGCTGACTCACATGGAGCCTGCTGTCACCCAGCACCCCAGATGCCTTTCTGCAGGGCTGCTCTCCCACCACTCCTCTCCTAATTCATACTTGTGCCTGGTGTTACTCCATACCAGGTGCAGAATCTGGCTTTTTTTTTTCTTGTTAAGTGGCGTTGATGTTTCCACAATGCTCCAATCTCTAGATCTCTCCACAAAGCTTCTCATTCCTTGAGAGAGTCAACAATATCTCACAGTTTGGTATCATCAGAAAAATTTCTAATTGTGCATTCAACTGGATCATAGTAAAAGTATGGAACAGAACTGGCTCTGGAATTGAACCATGAGGAGCACTGCTGGTCACCAATCACCATCTGAGTGTACATTGCAACTCTTTAAGCCCTTCTCTACAGGCAGTTCCCTACCCACAGCACCATATACCTGCCTGTCTTACAGCTGGACAACTTGTGCAGAAGGGTTCTGTGAGGAACAGTATCAAAAGCTTTAGCAAAATCTAGAAAAACTACATCCAACATCTTCCTTCATTCACTTAAAAGGTGTTCTTATCATAGAAAGATATCAAGTGAGTTAGATATTTTCTTCTCAGCTGTATAACCAAGAGCTAATTTTGAAATTTGAATTAATTTAATTTAAGGGGTACAGAAAGTATACAACCTGAGTTGTACTCGAGTGCCTCTGCAGTAGGACTAAAACCCAAGCTCAACAGAGAGCAGAAGGCAAGGGTAAATATCTGTAGTTCACTAGACTAGCAGCTCAGTTTGATTTCTTTTTGTGGTTCCCATGGCAATAATACTACATTACTGTCACAATGCAAACAGTGTTATTGGACATAGTCCAGTGGCACATCTGATTAATGCATGTCTTCTGAACATGTATCTGAACTTGTGATAGAAATGGCAATTCCTCCATTTTTCCTCCTGATGGTTTGATCCACCGGCTAATCAACTGCTGTGATAATACTGTGTCTCATTTCCCACATTAACCTGTCTGGTTTAAATTCCCAGTCAGTTAAACTAAAGAGTTTTTAATATCTAATATTTCTTGTCTATGATGGCACTTATCCCCAAGGATCAAGTCACTTCTCATTCATTGCTGCACTAATGGAACCTGGATGGTGACAAAAGGCACTTAGACTGAAGCCAGGTAATTCTCTGCAGAGTTCAAAGGAGTTTTGCTCTTCAAACAAAACCAAAAATATCCTTAGGTGAGGGCAGAAAAAAAATATAGGCCACTAATCAATAGTGACCTGTTGATTAGCACCAAGCCTAAAAAGAGAATGATAATGTAAACTTTCAGAGAGGTTTTGACTCTCTACCACTCTGCAGAATAAACCCACTCTTACCTAAATTCAGGAGGATTAGTGTGTTTCAGTCAGGACTGGGCCCATCCTTATATACTCATCCTCCATGAGAACAAGGACAGATAAGAATCTCTTGCTTCATCCTAGCTGGCAGCACCACTTGTCTCCCAGGAGCAGTTCACGGGCATCCTTCTCTCCCTTGTAAACAACCACTTCTGAGAGTACAAAGGAGTCATTCTCCATAATTAAGATCTAATTCAATACCCACTGAAATCAATGGAAGTTTTTCCACTGACTTCAGTGTGCTTCCTCCTGAGCCCTGAAACCAACAATCGTCTTGTGATATTTGTGTTATATTAACCCAGCCTTTAGGAAGCGTATTGAGGTCTTCAACTTATTTCACATTAGCCACCAAAGAGTAATAATTTTCAGACAGTGTTAACCTGACCCAGATTTGAACTGGCAATCTGGAGCTAGAAAGCACTATAATCCATTACTAGCCCTGTGAACCATCTGGTCATAGAATCTTGAGCAGCTTATATGATACTTAGTCACTGAGTAGCTTACTGAGACTTGTATGGTAAAAAACAGAATTTGTCTATGGGTGTACATGTATATTTTTAAACATAATTAAGAATTTTCTTTCATCAACATAAGTACTAATAAAAGACACTGATTATCTATTCACTAGTGTGCAAAAGAATTTTACAAGTTTTGTATTGGAGTGACAATTCGTATGAAAAACACAAGGACCTAGAGTAATATCCTAACAAAGTCACCAAGATCCCCTGTCCCAGATTGAAAAGCAAGATGTAATCTATTTGCCATCTGTATGGCAGTTGTCTCCTGTTTTTTCCTTATCTCTTCCACAATCAATCCTCCCTCCGGGGTGACATCTGCTGATAATGGGCCATTGAGTGTCACTGCATGACTGATGAGAACTATAACATCCCATTGTAAGATGCTCCACCCAGAGGGAGGAGCCAAGCATTCCTACCTGCATATATAGTCTTGAGATTCTGGCCCACCAGCACAGCTTTTTCTGCACTGGATTTTCCCAGAGGAACAGCTGCCTCTTCCACTGCCTCTTCAGAGGAAGACTACACCCTTTTTCTACAGGATCATTACTCCAACAGACCCACACCTGACACTGCAAGAGGACTGCAGCCACAATTCCAATTGGACTGCTACCAACACCCTGTCCAATAGGGTGTCAGGTTGTATTCTGACTCTGTCAGTGTTGTTTTGGTTCACTGCATTGTTTCTTTTATCTTTTTATTTTCTTCCCTAATAAGGAACTGTTATTCCTGCTCCCATATTTTTGCCTGAGGGCCCCCCTTAATTTCAAATTTATAACCATTCGGAGGGAAGGGGTCTACGTTTTTCCATTTCAGGGGAGGCTCCTGCCTTCTTTAGCAGACACCTGTCTTTCCAAACCCAGACATCCCCTAGTGAGGCACATGGATATTTTTGCAAGAATCTCCAGCGCTTCCTGTGGGTGTTTCTTTTGAGTACATGAATGCTTAGTCAGAGATATTCTTTTTTATGGTTTTACAAGGAATTTATTTCATTTTTGCAAACTTTCTCACCAAGAATTGAACTTGCTAGTTGCACACAGAATATATTAATTTCTACCACCATCTCATGTTTATATTTCACAGAAAAGACAAGGGATGCAGCTTTCCTGTATTTTGTACATTAACCACTTGTCTGTATTTAAGTAAAATGAGTGTCAAAGGCTACTAGGTTAAGTGATGTCATTTTAAATCCATTTTTCAGATGTATAAGTGACTGAAGGATGGAAACCAGTGAAAAATCAGATCTAGAGGGAGCTTTGTACATTTTAGACTACAAGTTTGTTCATTAAAGGTTGTCATTCAGACAAAAAGCATTTAGTCTTGAAATATTAGCAAAAAAAGATATTAATATGATTCAATGTATATACTTTAATATTTTAATAATCTTCCTCGTCTCAAAGCCACACTTCATTTAAGCTATATTTTACAGTAGCAGTCAGGGTCAATTTATAGAAGAAAACTTGTTAATGAAGGGATAGATGTATGAATATAAATGCACCACAAGAAACTCAGACTAGAAAAATCACAGAAAAGGAAGAATATTTACTGAAGTCTTGTATTTAAATTGGCTTTTACAAACTTATTTTACTGGTGTTATAATGCCAGTCTAAAATTAAAGACTGATACTGCTTGGCACTCAGAGGGTTGTGCCTAATTTATGAGCAGGTACTTGCATATTTTATGACAACTTTTTTTTTTTTTAAACATCTGAATTTCCATCTTACATAAAAGAAGAACCTAACATTTGTCCAAGATCCTACGTTCTTCTTGAGTTCTCCACACTAATGTCACAGTATACTGCATGCAGGTTATCCACGAGTATGTAAGAAAGCTTTTTGCTGTGTCTGACATACCTAATAATACAGGTGCTAATACACTGATATTTCTATTCATTGTTCTAGGAAAAAGAAAGGAGATCTAGGAAATAAATCTCTTGATTTACCTCTTTACCACTTATAAGTTCTCCTTGTGGCTTATTAAAGGTATTTGATACTCATATGCTTAATTCTGCAAGTACTATTCATAGCACCTTTCTCCATTCATTTGTTATCCATCTGCTGATGACGAACAGATCCATTACACACCAAACAATGCAAAGTCTGTAGAGAGAAAAGAAATAACACTGTAACTAGAATAAGTGATGGCAGAAGACAACATTTTTGCTGACAGGTCATTCTTCAGGACTTACTGAAGGAAAGAAGCAGTCCCAAACTCAGATGGATTCAGCCTCTGACTTGGGTGGCAGAAGGGTAAAAAGCTTAGTGTTATACCACAATACCTGCCCATAAAAAGTAAAAAAATATTTCTGTGGGAGAAAAGATTTAAAAACACCTTGGCCTCAAAAATAGGCTGTCACTAGAATGTTTATCTGCTTCTTGGTCAGATCTTGTTTTTAATATTTTTTAATAATATTTGAAATTATCCACAGTCATGGTGACATTATCAAGTTACCAAATAAAATATTGATACATTGGGATACAATGAAAAAGAAAAACTAAATTAGAGAGCCTCATATTTGAAGACTCATAGATTGCTAAAATGCTTCAATTAGCATTTTTGTGTTTAATTCTGTGATAAGATTTGGTAAGATATTACATAGCATCCCTTTACATTGCAGGTTTAAAAATCTTTTGAAATGCAAGAGAGGGAGAAAAGTAGTATCCTCCTCTTCTTAAGAATTCTCATTGTTCTAGTAGATGCATAGAAATTACAATGCATCATTGGGCAAGAACCAACTATTTTTTTTCTATCAATTGCTGTAATATTTGTTTTATCTCCATTTTTATTATAAAGGCAAGAATAATGCACTTTTAACGTAAGGCAAGGATAAGAATTATTTAAAAGTAAAACACTTGTATTCTACAGATCAGTAAATGCTTTATAAATAATAATGTATTATGTTTTACATCCCTACTGACTTTTTTTTTCTATTTTACAGCAAAGAGGCAGCACAATCTGAGATGTCTCACTAAAGGTCACCTCACCCACCCATTGGCATTTCAAGCTTATGCCCTAGCTAGAAATAAAGACCCTAGGTAACCTGATTCCCAGTTATATATGCTAATCACTCGGCAAAATTCTGCCAAGAGATTCAGAAAGCCAGGGAGAGCCATGAGTTTAGCAGAAATGTCACCTGCTAAGGCCTGACTTCTGTGGCATTGCTGTGTCAGTCAGAGTTGCACCCCTGAAGCTGCACCACCTGGACCTGCGCCTGGAAGAGAGCAGCACAGCTACTCTTTTGGTGTGCTTTGGTAAAGGAAGACAGCTTTGCCATTTTGGTACCAAACCTGACTTTGGTCTTGTAGCTCTTGCAGCTCTCTTTATATTCAAAATACCTTTTTGATTGCGGTGGGTTGACCTTGGCTGGCCTCCCAGTACCCATCAAGCCACTATATCCCTCTCCTCAACAGGCTCAGCTTTCCTCCTAGCTCTCCTACATCCTCCACCAAGGAAGGATGGGGAATGAGAGCTGTGGTCAGTTCATAATACTCACCTCTGAGGTCCATCTTTCTTGCACTCTTCCCCTGCTCCAGTGTGGGGTCCTTCCCATAGGAGGCAGTTCTTCATGAACATCTACAACATGGATCCTTCCCATGGGCTGCAGTTCTTCAAGAAGTGTTCCAGTGTGAGTGGTTTCCATTGAGTGTAATTTTTCAGGAATGGATTGCCCCAGTGTAGGCTCCCCATGGGCCACAGATTCTGACAGGAAACCTGCTGCTGTGTGAGCTCCTCTTCACAGGCTGCAGGTCCTGCCAAGAGCCTACCCCAGTGCAGTCTTTCCATGGGCTGTGGCTTCTCCCAGGGCTCATCCATGTGCTCTGGCATGGGGTCTTCCAAAGGCCCCTGGTGGGTACCTGTTCCACCACAGACTTCCCATGGGCTGTCTGTAGAGGCCCCTTTTCATGAATGACTCCTGAACTTCTTTGACCACTATCAACTGGAGGATAGCTTTTCTGTCCTCCAGATACCTCGACCAACAAAGAAAAGGTAGGAAGAATATTCTGTATCTCTTTTTAAGATGTCATACTCATATGAGTAACTCCTGTCTATCTAAATAGATATATGGAATCATGCAGGGCAGGCTTTGACTTGCCAGAATTAAGCATACAATATAGCAGTTCAACATACATCTATACAAGGGACTGCCAACAGTCCCATTTCAGAATCATCCAGATACAAATCAATTCACATAAAAGTGCCAGATGTGTGTTAAAAACACATTGTTCCAGTAGCAATTAGCTACATTAAAAACGTTTTTTTGCCATCCTGAGGTCTGCAGAGTGCTCATTTTGAACGCATTTAATTATTCTTCATGGGTTTCCTCCTCAAGCTTTGTCTCTTGATCTACTGTGGATACTTATCACTATGAAAACCTAGACTGCTCTAAACTATGTTAGAACAATTGTTCTATTGCAAAAAAAAAACCAAAACAAAACAAAAAAAAAAAAAAAACCAAAAAAACCAACCAAATACAAATTAAAAAAAAAAAAACAAAAACACAGACAAAAAGGAAAGGAGGATAGAGGGAACAAAGGCTGTCTGAAAAACTCTATATGCCAGCCTGTATGAGTTTTCAGATATAAGTCTGAACAATTTACACAAATTTCAGTGGAGTTCATTGATTCTGAATTCTGGTACAAGGATCTCTATGCTTCTTAAACAGCTGTGTTTTCCTCTGACATAAAGCTGAGGTAGTGTGTCTGGACAGGGCTCAAAAGTGGACTGGAGAGCAGACACTAGTCCTGCAAAACTCACTGCAGATACTGCTGAACATGAAACCAGGATACCTGAGAAAGCCCAGAAGGACTGGGGTGTGGTGGAATTCTAAATGGGTCACTGTAAACTGCATTCTGCATCCACATTTTATGTTGGCAAGTGAGGGAGAAGGTTGAAAAAATTGAAAAGTTTCTGATTAGAGGTTAGATGATCACAGTGGCCCTCTCTGGCTTTAATCTTTGACTCTATGAATAAACAATGAGAGTATTTAGAATGCAGAGGGAAACAGGGAAACCTTACCAGCAGGAGCTCAGTTGGGTTCCCAATAATATTCACTGCTGGATACCCTTGCTGGTCGGGGTCCACTGTTAATTGGATGGTGCTGAGAACACAAGGCTGGGCAAGAAATGATCACATTTCCCTGGGAAGCCTGTGGAGGTCTATCACCCATTGCAACTGGGGCACCAGGAAACTTTCAGCAAAGTTGGCAGCCAGAGTTCTCTGTTGACAGCTTCTGTGTTTGGAAAAATTGGTTAAGATAGGAAAGTGCTTTTTTTGGGTCTGAGGGAAAAAAGTGAATGGTATTTCAGGGAAAGCAGTGAGAAATTTATTTTACTGCTGATGTTTATTATGATTGTGGCTGCAATATATACTCCAATTTATTATGATGCACATATGATTAAGCAAACTGCACAGCATGCAATTAGAAAGCAAAGGTCATTGCACTGAGGATGACTTTTAGCATATATGAACACTGAAATGTAAAACCACTTAAGTGTTCACTTATTTTCACAGTGAACTCTCTTCTTGATGAACTGAAAAAAATATTTTATATAAAGGAGACCTGTAGCTCTCTTTCAAATCCAGTCTTTGCACTGGAATCACAGTAGTGGTGAATGAAATGTTCAGTGAAAGAGAAAGCCCTTTCTTTAAAAATGTTGCCTCTATTTGCATGTACTTTTAAAAGTACTGTACAGTATATCTTTAAGCAGATGATATTGCTATGGGATTTCCCTATGGCATTTACTTGTTAAAGATGGATATTTTATTGGGAAAATAAAAGACAAAGAGGAGGGTTAAACAAAAATGGAGTGTATTAAATATATTTTTGGTGTAAGACTGCAGTCAGATTGACTCTCTGAGCAACTAATTTTCAAAAGAGCCTCCTGCAGTATTGGCCTAAGCATCCTCTGAACTAGGTTATGTACAATATGTAGAGAAAGAGCAGCATCTGCTTAGTTTTCATAACAGTATTAATGAACAAGATACAGTTTGATTCTGTCATCATCATTTCAACAAAATTATGTACCCAAATGAGGTGACTTTTGATTCCATCAAAAAGCCATTGATTCCATCAAAGCCTTTTCTTAATGTCATATTAACCACGTTGTCTTGGATTTTACATATCACACTAGCTGAGGTTTAGCTTTCACAGCTAAGCATTGTAATACTTTTGTGAGCTTGTCTATAAACAAATGACTGGGCACCTTCAGTTGCTAAGGTCAACTTTATGATTGATGAGTATGAAAATGCTCCCAGAAAATGTGCTATCCAATTTTGGAAGTGAACATTAAAGGATGATTGTGTACAAAGTGCTAACAGAAAAGGAACAAAAGTTACACTGCCATCACAGTATTGCTGGCTGCCTTTGTCACAGGATTTTTTCTTCTTTAACTCACCAATAACACTCTGTGAAAATGAGGTAGGTTCCAGTATAGCACAAACTTAAGTAGCTTTAGCTTGAGGATTACCCATAGCCTGGTTTCCCACAGATGTGTTGAATTCCAGGTTTGAGTTTTATTAAGCAATACATCACTTATAAGTTCCAATTTATTAGGAAGTAATACATCAAAATATAATAAAATAAAATCGTAGCTAACAACTATGTGATTACTCAGCTCCTTACTGCAGGGGATACTTGATTTTATATATATGTAATCATAGGTAGAGCTGGTCAACTCTGCCAAAAATGCCAGCGTATTGAAATTGCAACTTTTCACTGAAGTTCAGATGAAACTTTCATTGAGAAAGGTTTCTTTGCTCCAGAACAGAATTTCTGATCAAAATTAGTGAGTGAGAGAGGCAGACAGACACAGACAGAAGACAGGAAAGAGAATAGCCTTGTGCTTGTAACAGCCACAGAAAATGAAGTCCCCTTAAAAAGACCCATGTCAAGAATCTAGCTCCCTTGCAGTCCAGGTTCCTCACTGGAGCACTCCAATCTCATATCCTCTCTCATCTTCAAAAAGTTGTGGCTTTATTTTGTAAAAATAAGAAAAGTTTTGAAGTTTCACCGAACTGCAAAGCTGTTTCCAACTCTCTGAATGGGAATTGAATCCTATCATTTCCATAGCATTTTGTAAAGAAAGCATTGTAAAATGAAGAGATATGATACCAGCAAGGAGTTCAACTAAAAATATTTTCATGTATGCAATTAGGTAACCAGTCATTAAAATAGTTATTAAAATAGTTGTCAGATAATGATTTATCACAGCCATGCTTTCTTCAATATATGCCTCACTCTTGTGCCCAGTTTTCTATGAAGAGAGGTGTTATAGTTCTTATGTTTGTTATTTGGCCAACATAAATTTATACACAAAACATTAGCTAATTAAAAAGAAAACTCATATTATTAAGATGTGTTATTCCTGTGACAGATAACACAATTGAAGCAAAATTATTGTTTTTATTCATTAGGCTACATCTAGAAAATTCATGGCAACTTTCTGAATTCATGTCTTCATAAAAATTGCATTCTTCATTACATGTTTTAATTATTTTAATATAAACCTTAATTACATACTTTAGTACAGGGCAATTAAAAAAAGATCCTTTTTCTTCTTCAAACTTATTGGAAGTTTGCTGCTAATGGAACAATAGAAGCTTGGAGAAAAGAGGTAAGCAGAAACCTGCCATTTCCTATCTGAAGTGATGCAACAACTTACAATGGAAATTGACCCTCTGTTCTGGATAACTGTTAATGAAATGTGTTACTCAGCAGGTACAGGTTCTTAAAATGAAAAAATGCAAAAAAAAAATTTTAAAAAAAGAAAACTAATACCATATTGAAACAAAACCCCCCTTCTCTTTGATTTATATAATCTGCTGGTGCATCACTATCATTGCCCTTCACCATACAATTAGTAAATTATGACTTGTGTTATCATTAAAAATTACTGAGTTGGAAGGGACCTATCAGGATGATCACATCCAGCTTCTTAGAGAAAAGGGCAAGACATATCAAAGGAATGCAGAAATATGGTTTGACCAGAAAACTAGGAGTGGTAGGGAGTAGGACTGAGAGTATGGGTGGCAGCAATTATTTTTCTGTTCCTATTCCTACTTCAAATTAAACCAGTTAATAACATAGCTCTAACTGCGGAAACTCTGCATCGAAGACCAGATGCTCATAATGTGTCTCAGGCATGCTTCTAACTCTTCCCTCCTTGCTCTACCAAATTTATGACTGGGCTTAATATACCCATCTAGATACAAACAATGTTTCTCTTTTATCCCGTTGACATGGTGAAGACAGACAGTCTCAACTTGTTTCTTTGCCTTGAATAATTAACAATACTGGTACAATTTCCAAAAGCATCTTTCAAAACAAAGCTATATTTTCTGTGTTGGTGCAATTACTAGCCATCAATGAAGAATCTATAGGAAAACTATATAAAATATTTAAATTGGAATTAAAATTGAAAGAGTAGGCAAGGTACATATTTAGGCTTCTGTTTCAATAATTTATTATAATTGCAGTAATGTAGCAGGGGAGCTGCTATGGCAAACATAGCTGTAGAATTACTGCTAGAAAGTAAGAAGATTTTATGTAATAAATATGTTTCTTAAATACAAATGAAGCAAAAGAAATTGTAAATGTTATTTATAGTTTCATTGCAAGCCATGAGACTGAAATCAGATGGTGTAACTGAAAGATGGTGACTGTGCTTCTTTTCAAGAATGTCATTGATCTCATGATTTTAGGCGAGGCCTCTGCTTGCAGAGGAATCCCACCTGCACCCTGTGACACTGACCAAAATGTTCTCACTGTCCCTGCACCACAGCAGAGGCACCCACACACCCCCAGAGCTGCAGCCCCGTGGGCAAGAGCTGTGGCTGCCTCCCTCCTGCAGGGAACTGCCACTGCAGGAGCAGAGATCATCCAGAGAGAAGAGAAGCAAGAAGAAAGGAAAGATGGGATGACAGAGCAGGTGCGAAAGGACAGTCAGTGAAACAAAACCAAAGGCCAGAAAACAGAGCTTAGCTCTTTTATTCAGCCTAAAAAAAGAACAAAAACAAGAGCAAAGTTGAAATACCTTTCTCTTCTCTCCAGCATAGACAGAACATCAAGTGGAAAACACAACTGTTCTGGGATGATACAAACTGTCTGGGCAAACAAAACATGAAAGGTCACTCAACTCTGAACGTGTCTTCACGGCAAAAGCTCTGGTTTTTACCTTGTGTAATGAATCCACGCTAGTTTTCTTGAGGTGAAAACATAACAATGGTACAGTACTGTAGTTTTACATTCAAATGGTATCCAAATCACATACACACAGAGCTGTGGTAGAACTAAATTCTCCCTGAGATCATCCTCAGGTGGCATCGCATTGAAGCAGCACACCTTTCACAGGGATAAAATGCATTACACAGAGATGTGGGGAAGGGCTGTACTTAGGCTGTATTTTGCATCGAATTCACCAACATCCACTTGCCCACTCTGGAGGAGGGGGTGAGGACTTGGGATGGGACACCATCAGTTGTCTGCAGCCCGTGAATTCAGTGTTCATTCAGTGTTCACACAGCACTGAAACTGGCACATTTTTATCCAGACTCACACTTCCAGCACCAGAGTAACTACAGAAATAAAAGGAGACATTTTTAAAGCAAAGTAAAATAGTTTGTAGAGCAAAAATCTCATTCAGCTCATTCTTAGTCCGCAGTGTGGTGATGGGCTGTTCTGAGAACAAACTCCAAAAGAAAACTCTGTAGACTCAGGGCAAGGAAAGCAGCAGGGGCAAGAAAAAGGTCTCTCTTAATTTCAACCTGTCTTGAAGTGGCTGGGAGATAGCATCAGGACAGAGATTAAGCTGGGCAGAGGGAGTATTAGTTTTCCTTTTGGTGCTCATACTCAGAATTTCAGTTTGGAAATTAAAAAGTACTTGATTCAACTGGTTTTAAAACCACAGAATCATTTAGGTTGGAAAAGTGCTCTAAGATCGTCGAGTTCAACCATTAACCCAGCACTGCCAACCCCACCACTAAACCATGTCCCTACATGTCACATCTGCTAGTCTTTTGAATGTCTCTGGGGACTGTGACTCCTCCACTTCCCTGGGCAGACTGTTTTGGTACTTAACAACACTTTCAGTAAAAAAAATTTCCAATATCCAACTTAAATCTCCCCTGGTGCAACTTGAAGCCCTTTCCCTTTGTTCTGTTACCTTGGAAAGGAGACCAAACCTTACCTCGCTAAGGCTGCCTTTCAGGTAGTTGGGGAGTGACAGGTACCCTGCTGAGCTTCCTTTTCTCCAGGCTAAGGAATCCCAACTGCACCCACTGCTCCTCAAGATTTGTGTTCGACCCTTCTAAGGAAATAACATTTACCTGGTTTGTATGTCTTAGTTCCACGTCCTCTCAGCAACTTGTGAATTGTTTTGTCTGCTTAAGCCACCTCTACACGTCAAAGGTATCGAGGATGTAAAGTCCTCCAAACATCACAGAAGAACACAACCAGGTGGAGAAGAGAGACACAAGCCTGTGTCCCCACAACAGGGACTGGCAGGAGCTCAGGTGTCATTTGAACACCAAAGCAGTCTCTGTTTGACTCTCAGGAGCTCTCAAGAGTGCTCCAGCCACAGCAAAGATATCCAACAAGGCAAAACAAAACAGAGCACCATGGAAAACCAAGCCACATTTTTTTTTGCTATTCTTTAAGTGTAGCTGTTTTCCTCAGAAAGTCCTTTGAAGCCTTAGAGCTGGCAGTCTTCCTGCTAGGTAAACTTAGTGAAACACCTTGCAAATTCTATAGGCCATAATAATTTATTTTCTCCAGTTGGTGGTTCCAGAGCTGGAATTGAAATTAAATACACACATTTCAAAATTTCACATTATACCTATTTACACAAAACATGACTTCCACAGCCCCAAAGGTTGCATACTCTATAAACTTAGCTGCTGTAATTATTTATATTAAGAAGAGATCTTCACAGCCAGAAGGACTAGAAATAACTTAGGTTCTGTTCAAAACTTTTTAGCTTCTAAAAGCAGAAATACATAAATAAAAAGCCTTACAGTTTCAGAGATTAGTTTAAATGACATTATATTAAAATCTATAACTCTCCCAGAACTTCAGCAGTGGTTCTCCCAGCACAAGAAATACTGATTGCATTTTCAAGTACTCTACTTTTTCCAAAATACATCTTAAGCAAGAAATTTGACATGAAAATACAAGTTTATAGAATTTTACCTGGACCTATTAAGGGCAAGCAATAGAAAAGAACAGCTAGCTATTTTTCCTCTTACTACTTTGTATGGAATTATGCAAGAACAATTTCCCTAGATTATCATAATTAAGCAATAGAGATCGTACTTTTGTTTCAGCAATAAATATTTTCACATTTCCATTTGCACCACTAAGTAGCTCAAGAAATATTTTCATTCCTTGCACTAGGCCATGTAAAACCTGTAATGAGAGTAAAACAAATTGTTGAGATCACTTTTTAGAGCAATAAAACCTGAAAATATTATTAAATAAAAAGCACAGCTTTCTAGTGGCACCCACAGAAATCTGAACTAGAGTTTTGAAATGCTAGTCTGGCTTTTGAGTACCTAATTTGCACAATTTTAATGAGATGTGAACTGTCAGTTTTACATTTTAAAAATGCACGCTTACTAAATAGATATCTCAGCTCTACACATCCAAAAATTATTATTATAAAACAATATATATATATTGGAACTGTAAATAATCCTGACCCTATGCTGTGCATTACCTGTATATAATACTGTAATGTAGAAAAAATGAAATATTTCTGATATATTTATTTCACCAATGAAAATATAAAAATAAAAATATATCACTGACAAAAATTGCCAACCTTCCTGCTTTTAAACGATTTTCAGCTTTTATTTTTTGCTCAAATAGATGATGGTTTCCTGTGCTCTTTTAACTGCCTATTCTAAGCTGTGATTTTTTTTTGGTTGGAATCATTAGCATAATGTAAGGACTGGAGCATAGGTATTCCCCTTGCCAGATTAATCCTTTCCACCTGATTTGCTAAGGCATATGTTCTAATAATTATGTTTTTCCTCCTGAAAATATATTTGCTCACATAGCAACAGACTATTATTATTATTATTATTATTATTATTATTATTATTATTATTATTATATATCCTTCAAAAAGGCAATTTAGTTATTTGTGATCTCTTATATTTCCAATTTCCCTTTTTTTCTTCACTGTTCACCTTAGAAACTGGTAGAAAGTGTTACTTCTTTTTACTCAAATGGTCAAGGAAAATATGCAGGTGTCCAAGAGAAACAGCTGATAGTAAAATTGGACACTAGTCATTATTTACAGAAATTCTATGCCTATTCCACAACAAAATTAATATCAAAATAGCAGAGGCTTTTTCTTGACTTACAGATCCATGTCTTTTGAGCCAACCCCTTTGCCAAATTCGTCCCTTTCTCATTTATTTTTCTTAAGACCACACTGTAAGAGCTTTGTCTCCTTGTCCCTGTTGTGCTTAGTTGTCTCCCTGTCTCACACACTGCTAGTTTCCAATAAATTCCTCATCTCTGCATTTTTTACAAAATCTTCAAAGAAAATGCAACTGAATGGTCTGACTCATGGTCCAGATTTATGTGTGGGTAACGGTTACCTGCTGTTTACCAAAATAGCATTTATTTTTTTCCTTGATTTACTTTAAATAAAAGCTGGTTTTCAAAAGATTGCTCAATACATCTGCATCCTCTCTCTTCCTCCCCTAATATTAATTTTATCCTTTGCCTTCATAGAAAAGAAAATACCAATTTCCCTTGTGGTGTGATAAGAAAGAAAGCAAAGATTTCCACATAATACAAATTAAATATGGATCTAATTACATGTTATACGTATATTTTTTACATCAGGGCAATTTTGACTCAACACAAACTGGTTTTGTGGCTGTCCACGCCTGCCTCACTGCTTCCCACCCAATTTGCTTTCAACCACCAGGGATGGGCATCTTTCGCTGAGCCCCTGAGGAATGTCTGCTGTTGCCAAAAATTCTGCTGACTGAGACAGGTCTTACTCATTTTGTTCTAATGGAAAATTCATCTCTGTCACAGGAGTATCCTGCCATCAGTCTGTGCCAAGAACTCACATCAACATCAATGGGAGTTTTGTGTGCATTGTGCAGGTAGGGAATAATCATCATTATTTATTAAACACTAATGAAGTCCCAGGCCCAGATCATTAAAAGTTACAGTTGAGATGCAGTCTGTATAAGACTGGTAATTCTTAAGGAGTGGTGGTATTTTCTTTTATTCTCTGTTTCTTTGCTGTGGTTCCACAATATTTCTCATGAGAAGTGGGTAGTTTTTTGCTTCAACAATTAGTCTAAGTGTGAACTAGTGCAAATATTTGGATAACCAGCTAGAAAAAGTGTACTATAATGATTCTTCTAGAAGATGGCCTGCATTAAAGGCAGGGTCTAGTTAGTCCTGTATGGATATCTGTAGAGGTTTGATAGTGATCAAAATGTATAATTTGTCCTGTAATTTGCAAATGTCTCATATTTACCTCTCCCAGGATTGTGCTGTGTTCTGAGCAACTCAGCAAAGTCTTCAAAGATAATGAGGATAAATGAGAGGCCAACATTTATTTTATTACTTGCATAAAATTTACCTAACTCGCCATCTTGTGCAAACCATGATTTTTTTTTATTTTTGCTGTTTCCTTTCATTTAAAAACCAAACAAGTCTGTGAAGCTCCTGATTTATTCTCTGTTTTCTGTGTTTATTTTACCTGCTTCTGTGATCACAGAACTTGACTAAGGCAAAGACAGCAGCTCATGGAATTATTTCAATGACTGTTTAGTCCAGAAATTAGTCTCCTGATGCACCAAGCTGTTGCACTCGTGGCACATCGCATTTGATCCAGCCAGATCTACTATTTCTTATTCTGTTATTAATGAGAAAAAAACAGACCAAAAGCCTTATTTTGTGCTATTGATCACATTTCCCCCACAAATCACTCCTCATGCACAATCCTTCAGCTGCCTCCTGTGAGGAATTCAGCAAGGACGGAGTGAATTTCTAATCAGCTGCGACTGTTCAGCACTAGGGCTGGCAATTATGCTCCCAGTGCCTGTATCTGCAAGTGTTATACATTTGTATTTGCTTCTTGCTGAGATCACACAGTTGGGAAAGCAATCATGCTCCATTACTCCTGGGTTTGACTCTTGGCCCATATGGCTGCTTGCGGACAGTCTTTCAATGCTTTGCTTCATTTATAGCTAACACAGTTAATGACTCTTTGCTTTCTGCAAGTCCTGAGCTGCTGAAATTTGCAGCTGCTCTTTGTTAGTAGGGAAAGCTTCCCCTCTCTCACACCGCAGATTTCTGTTCTACCTAATGACAACTGGACAGGCACTCTTTTCTGGGATGTGAGGAAAGGAAAGATGAAGCAAGTGGTTGCCCTTTTACTACCAGCAATTTTATCTGAATGGGAATGGATTATATGAGAGTTTTCAGTCTGGCTCCAGGGAGTACCACTGTCCTAGGATTGCCTTACTTAAGGTCACAAATGATTTATCACCAGCTGCTGATTCAAGTTAAATTACAGTACTCCTGCTGATGGATCTTTCTGCTGCCTTCAGTACAGTAGATCTTGGAACTTTGTGGAACCGTTTGAAGCAATTGCTTAGATTATGAAGCACCATCCCCGATCGGTATCGTTCAGAATTGATGGTGTATTATCAGGTTGTAACTTAGCAATTGTGGATCAAGTTCTGCCTCATTGGTCACATTGCTCCTCAGAATATAATATCCTATAATCCTTTCTCTTTTTATTTGCTACAAATGTGGATGGAATTCTCTAACAGCACAATATTAATTTTTACTGTAACACAACATATAGATGTATTTGTCTTTTACAGTTTAGCTTCTTGCTGCAGTTTGGACCACATCTGTTTGTTTTACCAAAGCATGATCTTGGATAGTCACAAATTGTGTGAAACCAAACTGAGATAAAATATAATTGCTTTTGGCAAACCGTCTCTGTCTACTAGGTGGTTCTTTCTAGGCAATTGAACCCATCTATGCATATCTAAAGTATGCATCTGGAGCTGGTCAGAAAATTTTCATTAAATGAAGTCTCATCAAAATATGCTGCTTTGTCAGAGCCAAAAATTTTGCAGACAACATGTCTATTTACGTGAAGCTTTAATCAGGGAGGTATTTACGATTGAAGGCTATTGGTCATTTCTGAAGGCAAAAACAGAGAAAGCATGCAGTCTGTTTGAAACTCCAAGATTTTTCATCTCAAACCAATTATTTCTGAAAGACATTCAGGAGGTTCTGGTTGTGTTCCCATGCCAACTGAAGACAATGCTGACACCACAAAAGCTGCCATGAAGCAATTACCACCCTCTTAAAGGGATGCTCACAAAAGCTGTACCTGCATCATCCCTTCAGCTGTACAGAGCACCACGTGTAGTTCAGAAGCTGAAGGACTGGGGTGGCATGGGGCTCTGTTGTGGCAATTGGAATACCTTCCACCCTTGGAAAAAAAAAAACTAGTCAGAGAAAAAATAAAAATTAAAAATCTAATAATTTCCAGAAATTAATACGTGGAGGAAAATTAGGTGGTCAATCAACATGCACCATTACTTAAATATTTTAAATATGTTTTTGATATTTCAGGAGGTTTTAACTCTTTCATTAAAGTTTTAAACATTGATATAAGCTTTTCAATGTGAGAAATATGCATATACAATGATTAATCTCTCAAAATCTCAACAAACTACAATATGCCATCCTTTAGCATTTACTCTCATAGGTTTTTCTGTTTCCTAATCCTAAGCATACGCCCAGCTGAATTCTGTCAAAGAGAAGTACTAGACACTATTTTCCAGGAAAGAGGTGTAGCCAGGGCTCATTTACCCAAGCTCTGGACAAACGGACTTCTCAGAGACATTTCTGGTTTTGCTGTCATTCACAGAGCCCAGTTTGGTGATCCAAGGGCACATCACCCCCTGCCCCGGTTCTGCAGCCCCAAGCAGGGACCTGGTAAATCCACGTGCTGGGGCCAGGCCCTGCCGGGTGCTGGGGCTGCACAGCTCTGCAGTGCTTTGGGAGCAGCAGTGCCACATCTACCACACAGCACCATCTGTTCCAATAGACCTCCGAGATCTTCAGGTCAGGTGCTCACCTCCAAGCAGAGGAGAATGTCTGCTCCTCATTCCTTTAGAAAGGGCAGGGAGTGCTCTTAGCAAGACTTCTTGAAGACTAGCCAGAGAACCAGAGACCTGTGCAGCAGACAAAGGTGGATGCACTCACAGTTTGAATGGCAGAGCTGATTCCAGGTTTCTCCAGGCCAGTGCACGCCCTTCACACGGGGATGTACAGATGGCCCCTCCACCCTCAAGCTGGGTCGGCTTCCTGTAGGCAGCTGAGGTGCTCTCTTTGTGAGGCAGAAGGGTAGGAAAATCCAATAAGACCCGTCCTGCTTCTTCCCTAGGTTGGGTAGAAAGCATGTAGATGATTGCTTTATTGTAAATGGCTCAGTAATGAGAATATCCATATATCATATTAAATCATGTGAATAATTGGCATTTAGGGTGTGCCACACAAAGCACAGCAACAGGCTGCTTGGACAAACATCTCTCAATTATTTGGTGAAGCAAAGATTGCAGAGGCATAGAAAAATATTTTATCTTTACATGCATGCCACACTCATACCCCTGCTGATGGCCACCAAATGCATAGTTCTGCTTTACATTAGCCACAGTCAGCTGGGTCAACTGGTTGTTACAAGCTGGAAAAGCATTGCCAATGTTATAACAAGGTGCATTAACACCAGCAGTCTGCACTGATCTCCAGTTATTCTCATTGCTCAGCCCCTAATCTTGAAAGGATAAGGGACATGAAAAACAAACTAAAACAAATTGTGATCAATATTTAAATAAAACAATCACAAAATTCATAAGAACATTAAATTATTGCAGTTATCATTGCACATTAAAGTATTCACTTATGTGCATTTAAAAATTCCTGCAGTGGCTTTAGTTTTTATTCATTACTTAGCTGCTGCAGAGTCTGAAAGAGCCTCATGTTTTCCTTCCTGGTTGTGCACAAGGTGCTGTAAAGTCCACATTTGATTTTAAGTTGCTTGTGGACAGTCATTTCCTTCTTGTAGATTGATAAAGCACTACCCACAGCTACTACACCAACAAGTGCCAGTAGTAATGCCCTACACTTAATTAACAAGCATTCAGACTCTACAATAATTTTAAAAAACCACAAACTTTATAGCCATATTAGGTCTATTCTAAATACTGGATCATTATATTAGCCTTAGTAATAGTCCAGAATATTCTGGAAATTAAAAGTTCTCTTCCCCTACAACATTTACATATCATTTTCTACCAGGTTAAGTGTGCACTTTCTTTTTTTTAAAAAAAAAAGTGTTGAAATCTAAATTGATGATACAGCAAGCATTTACTGGATTTTAACTTTTTTTTCATACATATATATAGAAATAAAGAAAAATAATTTTGATTCTATGAAATTAACAGCAGCCTGACATGAGATGAATCAACAGGCAGAATCCTTTTTATTGGAGATAATTTCTTACCCATCAAGTGCAAATTGGCTGTAGTATATATATTTTCCCTATATACACTTCTTACTCTTACTACATGATGGGAATAAATCTATTAGTATCAGGATACATGGGGTTAATCCTGCAACACAGCTGCACAAGTGGAATTATTCAAGTGGAAACTTGCACACCTTTGTTGTTGCTAGCGCCTATATTGTGCTCCAACAGCAAAGCACGTGTCTGATACCTGACATTATGCCGTCTTCCAAAACAGTTTGATTTTTAGTATTGGTGGATTTCAATGGCTATTTTGATTCCAAACCATCAGAGTTACCCAGTTTGTGCACAGAACTGTAAGCATTTTCTAACATGTCAGAGGGGACAATAAATTGGTCATGGATCCTTGGGACTTTCAAGACAGCTCTGGTGCCAAACATACACGTATCAAATATTGACACCCTCACTTTTCAAACCAAGGGTGGTGAGGCATTAGGACTGGTTGTTCAGAGAAGCTGTGGATGTCCCACCCAAGGCCAGATTGGATGGGACTTTGAGCAACCTGGCCTAGTGAAAGGTGTCCCTGCCCATGGCAAGAACTGTATTATTTTTAAGGTCCTTTCTATAGTAAGCACTGGAAGGAAAAAAAACTTGCAAAATATCTTCTCGATTAGCTCACTGGAAGAAACAGTCTGTCACTCTTTGGACATTTTCTTTCCTTTTATTTCTCAACCCCTTCTAATTCATAGCTTTCTGTTTCAGACTGTGAGATGGCACTCTTGCTCACTAAGTCTAGCATGATAACACATAGTTCAACACTGCTATTAAGAGCACTGAATTAACTGCTACAGAAAAAGAATATATTTTTCTTTTACATCAAATGGTCCCTTCTGCTCTCTGTCTTCACTATTTGTTGCCTTGCTCTAGTTTTACACTCTGTTGTTGTATTTTTTATTGCACTGCCTAAAAAACTTCAGAGAGAGAAATATTCCCAGTTCTAATGCTTCATCATTACAAAGTTTCCTATTGAAAAACACATACAGAATTTTTCACAAGCATTTAACATTGACAGTATCTTTGGAATCAGAGTTTGAAAAATTAATAATCCTAGATATGTACTTATGGGCATGAAGTGATCAAATCTGCTTTTTGTCTTTTGTCTTGCATCTTGATACTCCAGTTAAGCTCTGCCAATAATGACTTGACTTGCTTATTTATATAAATGACTTCTTATAGTTTCTCAAAGCCATTTACAAAGGCACCAGGCATTATCATGGTCTCTGCAGGTGTGGAAAAGGGCTAGTAAGAGCTAACTTTGTTGCAAAGTGCCCTGAGTATGAGACACCAGCACTACTTCCAGTCCAATACTTGAACAACTTTTGATCTTAATTTGTAAAAGACCTTCCCAGGATTTTGGTATGTCAAGAAAAACAGAAATCAGTGACACTTTCCTCAGTCTGAGAAGAACATAGCCAGCGTGTTTGTGGGGGCTAGATGGGCATAGTAATTTTCTCAAAAACAGGAACTGTTCAAATGCTCAGTGGAAATAAAGTCCTCATAGGATGTGTGAAATGATTAAAAACCCCATGTACAATTAAGACTTACATTATAACCATAGCTGTTCCTCTGAATAAAATTAACTTTCCAACATCAGAGTTTACAAATCTTTGAGAAAAATTCTGGAAGCAAACTAATTAAATTCCTCATCAAACTTTTCCTGCTGAAATTTGTTTCAGGTTGCAAAATTACTCGCTATATAAAACGTGTGCCAGCCTTTTTTGCTGTATGTCATTTGTATTCACATCAATTTGCTTCTGACAGTTGGATGTTTCAGGAACCCAGCTGCACATGAGAGAGAGGTTGGGTGTAGTGTAGGAGCCTGATGAGCCCCTGATGGATGGATTAATAGGTTGTGGATCTATGAGTGCTCTAGCAGAGACCAAGGACCTACTGCCATCACCACCCAAAAGCACTGAGGGGAAATACTAATTTGTGACCCAGCTTACCCAGGTTTGTAACTTGACCTGCCTTGTGGGTACCCAGGGCAGAATGGTCCTTTGGGAAGTCACCACGTGCCTGGCTTGGAAACTAGCAGCCCTGCAGCATTGGCAGAGACAGCACAGCATTAACAGCTTCTTTCTCAGAGATTAGGGCCACTTGACCTGAACTCCTGGGACTTCCAGCCTGTAATTAGCCTGATTTGCTGCCTTAACCTTTCTCCCTGCTTATTCCCATCTAGTGAGCCTAATTAAAGCTCCTGAACATAGGAAGTTTCAGACTGGCCTAAAATGCCTACTGCAGTTTGCCTGTACCTATCCAGCCCTACAAACACTAGGGTAGGAGAAGACAGATGGAAAGATGGTCCTCCTATCTCAGCAGGGCTAGGAGCAGATTGTCCTCCCTCCAGCCCACCTAAACATGACAGAATGAAGGTGACAAGCACAGCAGGAATGAGATCTACAATCAAGCAACACAGCTGCCAAAAGGCACAGTAAATGGGATTGTAGTGGATCATTTAGTTGTATTTTGCTTGATATCCACTCACTCAAAATGGAACATGTTCTGTCCATTTTCTGTAAGTGTGTGCTCAAGTGAAAAGAGAAAGACAGTGACTGTTGTTCCCATCTGCCACTGTGGGCCTGTATGGCTCATCCAACAGGAACAGGTTAAGCACCACTGTCCTACACAAAAGGCAAGGGAAGAACCCATCTGACAAGCCATTTTCTGTACTCTTCTCAGCAGTGCCTAGTAGAAATAATTATAGGAGAAGCATAAGACCTGAAACTAAGCAGCACTCATTCTCTTCTCCCAGATACTTTCTCCTTTGGAACCTTGACTTAAAGCCCAAAGCAGCACAAGGCAGACACTCCTTTAGGAAGGTTCTAGTAATAGCACCAACAGCTCAGAAATGAGTAGCATATGCCTGTCTGGATCAGGCTAGCCAAACAGCTTTGAACTTTGCACTATATGACCCTTGACACAAGACAGGTTGATTTATTATACTGTTAGCCCTCCTGATAACAGGCACTGTGGGCTTGGCACTGTCTGGTCATTTTTCAAGCTCTTTTCACATTACTGGCACCTATATTCTCTAACACATTACATCAGACAGCTCAGCTACAGAATAATAAAAGCCCCTCTCTTCTGTATCACTCTTTTCCCCTCTCTCTGTTTTCCCAGGTAGTGGATGAATATATGAATCTAATGCAAGACAGGAGGTTAATATTCGTATAAGAAGAAAGAATAAGTATGCATGATGAAAGTAAGGTCAAAAGGATGGAGCAGAGGGTGTTACAATAATGCATTTGCCATGATTCTTATTAAGTGATATCCAGTTACCCATAAGAGATGTCCCTTGATCCAGAAAATGCGGTCCCATAAAAGGCCCTGCCTTTTGTGTGCCAGGGAATAATCCAAGACAGGGGACAATCCCATAACAGATTTTTGAGTAAAAGTCACAATATCCTCTATATTCCAAAGGGTTAAAAACTGTTGCAGTTCTGTAGTAGTAAGGAACTATATTTCTTCAATGGCCACAGCCAGACCACCAGGTTTGTAGACTCTAAGGACAAAAAGGCTTGCTTCTACAGCAAGGATAAATAGCTTAAAGCTCTCCAACTAGACACAGCTTCCAAATGTGGTTTCAGTATACATCATGCAGCATGTGTTACATCACATGCAGGGCTGGCATGGCGACTGCTGAAGAATATCTATGCAGTGAGGAAATAAGTCACTTGCAGCTGTTAAAACAACCATTATTGGACCATCCTCCAAGGATGACCAGGACAACTGCACACCACAACAGAGTCAGTCCTTCTGTACCCAGTGTAATCAACCAGCCCAGACATCATTTGTTGTCCTCAGTCTCTGATGCAAACATTGCAGCAGCCACCTGAACAAACACTGTCATTGACTGAAATTCTGCCTAATGTTTGTTACAATAAAAGAAACAAACCTTAGGGTAGTCCTGGGAAGGGTTGCAGCTCAGTTTAGGGAGTCACTGCCAAAGATATATTCTATAATACCAGAGTGAATTTCAGCATCCCTAAAAGAGTGAAAAAGAAAAAATTACCACCATGGGTCTAACAGCATTGAGATTAGATAGGGAATTGCATAGAAACAAAGAAGTCCAATGAAGGTTAAAAAATTAAGCAGCTAAAGGACAAAATGCATGTAAATGGCAAAGGGGACTGTTTTAAGACCTCGCTGTGAAGGCACATTGGAAAGCAAAAAGACTGATAAAGACTTTTTCCCTCAACCCCACATATACTGTCACAGAGTGGCAGTGAGAAGACAGCCTGCTGAAAATTGAATCTTTGTGTCAATAAGGAAATAAGGAAAATGGGAAATATGCAACCTGTTAAAGGCATAAAGAGCATGAAAAAATACCTTTTTCCCAACACAGTATCCTTGCCAATGGTCACTCAGTCATCACTGAAGTGTCAGGGCAATGTAAAAGAAGACAAGACCATAACAGACTAGTTAAACAAATGATTTGTATTACTGTTCATTATAGAAAAGTTTTCCATCCTTCAGCCCTTCTCTGTAGGGTGATGTAAGAGGACATCTGAAGGCCCCACATTTGCCTACCGATTGCCACGAGGAGAAACCCCTTCCCCCACTACAGTTCCAGCTTGGAGAGAGCAGTGCAGGTGCAGTTGCTGTACTGTTACGTTAGCTGTTCCAAGCAAGGCCTGGCAAGAACTTGGCAAGGACTTGGCAAGGAATCGGCAATGATCTGGCATGGACCCGGCAAGGAACAGCCTACTGCATATTTGCCCATTCACCTCCTGAAGCCAAATGAACTTTTGGGGTGACCCTAGTGGTCTCCCACTGAAGACCTCTCATCTGCCTCATTACCACTGTGCCAGACAAACAGAGATTGAGAACCCTCTTCCTGATGACCGAGACGGAGACCCCTACCACAGGGAGTGGGGAAACCACTAATGACATGACCTGTTTCCTTCAGTAATTCCAATGGACTTATTCTTCATTGTGTTCATCCTGCCTTGGTGGTTTCCGTGGACTCACCTGTTCCCCCACAGCAATCACAATGGACTCTCATTGTTCTGCATGCTCCCCCCTTTTTCCTCTGTGGACTATAACTGAACCCCTGAGCTGACCAGAACTTCGAAGACTTCCCCGACACGACAAGACGGATCCCCATCGTCCAGACCACTGAGGATCTCGCCTGTGTTGGTAGCTATTCACATCCCCCTCTTCTCTCTCTTTATCCTTTTATCTCCTTTCTGATCCCCACTATCGCATTTACTGTTTTGGCCCTTAATAAAGGTGCATTTGTTGTGATTAACTGATAGTCCCTTGTTGTTTGCCTTTTTGCACTTTTGGGATCCGTGAAAAGAACCATCACGACACCCCACACAAGCAGATCTTGGTGAATATGCTAAAAAAAATCACTTGAAGGCTAAGGGTCAGCAGAGGGAGGTGCAGAGCCAGCCCGGACTATACTCATTCACACCTTATTCAAAATCTGGGTACTGAGCTGTAATTTGAAATCTGCATTAGCTGTGGCACTGAAACATGATGTTAATTTTTTTCAGAGATCTCAGAGGAAGTGGAAACTACACATACAAATTTTCATGCTAGGTAAAGTGGTTACACCAAGCAGAAAGCACAGAATTAGGACACATGTTCAAATGCAACAGGTAGTGTCTAATTGATTTTTGTACTGGGAGTAATTTCTCACAAACTAGTTAAAGTTGTTTGAAGGAGAAATGAGCAGTTAAAGCAAGACTAAGCAAAAGGGCCTGAAGACACCCATTTGCAGAGTCTCTTAAAGAAACTAAACTGTCATACATCTTACATATACAAATTATTCTTTAAATGACAGGGGGAAATAATCAAAACTAAAGGAAGTTCACACTGCAGGAATTTCAGTAAGGCAGTCTCCCAGGGAGCTACAATGGAGCCTGCTTTGCTCAATATATCTGTAAATTACCTATATAAGATCACTGATAGTGACAAATCTTCAGGATGAGATAGGTTCACTAACCCTATAGCAGAGGGTTTTAAAAGGTCTCCAGTCTTCAGTAAATGGGTTGTCAGCTGAACTGCAACACTGACAACTGCAAAATCATCATCATCATGGGAAAACCCACAGTAATATGTTAAAGGTCAACACATTAACTACTGTTGCTTAAGAACATGGCATAACAATGGCCTATCTGAGCCAGGTCCACCTTGCACAAAATTCTGCCTGACTGAGACGAATAGCAAAAGTTTAGAAAGAGGCATGGAAAGGAAGGTAATGGTCCACTACAATGGCCCACCATATTCTCACATCTACTGACACTGTAATGCCTGAAACTCCTGAACCAGCAACATTCCTTCTGTTATTTAATAGCCATTGATCAATTTTTCTGTCATGAATTTCTTTAATTATTTCTTTATTCCATGTAAATTTTTGGTATTTGTACTATGCTGTAGCAACAAGTTCCTCAGCAAAATACTGCATTTTATAAAAAAAATTAGGACAGTTCTCTGACAGCTCAGTGGCCTGGAGTAATCAAATGAAGAAGCTGCTATTAAAAAGGGAATTAATGGGAAGGGTGTAGCAAGAAAAATAGGAAACATCATAAAGCCATGGTGCTGATACGTGGTACACCCACATTTTGATGACTGGACCCTGTACTGGTCATCCCAAGAAAGAAAAGTTAGACTATGTAAAAGAGTGTAGGGCAACAGAAAGATTACCATTTGTGAAGTCTTACATAGGATGATGTTTTAAATAAAATAAGATACTTCAGCTTTTAAAAAGAGATGAGGAAGGAACGATAGAAATAAATCAGAGCAGTTTGAAAAGGAAGAATTCAAACGTAGGAGTGAGAAATATCTCTTTGGTTCCCATAATTCTTCACTTTTGACTTCTCCTAAATAACATCCATAGAAACTAGATTTTTTTAGATTTTTCAAGAAGAGCTAGAATAACAGGAGAACAAAGCTGCAAGTAGTTGCCGTTGACATTTCAGGTTTTACTTCATGAATTGGGAAAAGTGGAAAGAAATCCTAGCCTTTTCTGCTATTCCAGAGAGCTCACTGTGAGACATCTTCTGTGGCTTTAACCATGTTTGAGACAGGAAACTCTGCTCTTTAAATCCTTACATCCCTCTTGAGCAGGGAGGTTGGACCAGATGGCCTGCTGTGGTCCCTTCCAACCTAATCCTCTCTGTGATTCTATTAAACCAGCACAATCAGCATTTTCTGTGCAACAGCTTCTTTCAAAGAATTTGTACAGAGCTCAGTTCTGCAATAGGGTATTTACTGCCCTGGTTTTCTAGAGGACACCCTTTTTATCCTTTGGGAAGAGAAAAGGGGTAGGAAATCGGAAAAGGAAAACCCATATAGAACATGTACTATGAAATAAAGACTTTCTGAAACATCCTTATAATCCATGTCCTCTACACAGACGGTGTAGTATTCAGAGAAGAATTAGCTAAAGAAGACTGTACATTACTGTGATGTAGCAAGGGAAATGTTTATATATTTAAAGTTTTTTTTAGTGTAAACTTAGTATTAGAGGTGTGTTTCTGAATCATTGCCATACCAAAAGCACAAAGAAAAAGCACATATAGAAAGCAAAGACTTTTTCCTCCCCTTGCTAATATAATTTGCAAATGCATTTACAATCACTCTATTAGACTGCAATATGGTCATTAAAATATGTGGGGAAACATTTGATACACATGAGATCAGGATATGACTTGAAGAAGAGAAGTATTATGTGAATTTTTTGTATAATTTCTGATGTGTATCGTGTGTGATGCATGATTATGGCTCTAAGAACCCAGTGTATGCTTTCTCTTCCCCAAAAGCTATTTGATAGTATTAACACAATGATGGCTGCTTACTCCAGTCTTGTGATGCTTGTGTTCGACAAAGAATTTGACTTTTTATTACCAACAGCTAATTGGCTAGTCCTTTTCATGTTTGTAAAGCTTACATTCTCCCCATGTATCTATTGCAAGCTACAATCTTCCTCTTTTTTTTTTTTACTCTTAACTTGCTGTTACTTGAGTACAGAAAGAAAACAAATCTACAGTCAGATAAATGGCCTACAAGAAAGATGGAGAGGGCCTTTTTACAAGGGCATGAAGGGACAGAACAAGGGGAATAGCTTCAAACTGAAAAAGAGTAGGTATAAATTATATATTAGAACAAAATTCTTTACTCAGAGGCTGGTGAGACATTGGAACAGGCTGCCTAGAGAAGTTGTAGCTGCCCCATCTCTGTGTTCAAGGCCAGGTTGGATGTGTCTATGAACAACCTGATCTAGCGTCCCTGCCCATGGCAGAGGGGTTGGAACTATATATTCATTAAGATCCCTTCAACACAAACCATTCTGTAATTCTCTTCTAGTAATGTATGATTATGGTACTCAGCATTTGAACAAATATTTCTGTAAATTGTACTAAATTATATCAGATGTTTTGAGAACTGACCCATTCATTATTATCTCCTTATGAAATTTTTTTGTGATTTCTTATGTAATATAGCAATCTCTGCCTATCTCACCCCTAGCCAATCTTTACAAAGTAATCATTAGTTATATTTATCCTACTTGTCATAGAAAATATTAGTCAAATTACAATGGCCAAATATGGTATCAAGACAATATTCCATTAAGTCATAAACAAAGAAATGGAGTCAACTATTTTTTCAAAATGGCTCCAATGTTCTTGGTTTTGAGCAAAGTAGTCATCTAACATATATGGATTTTAGTATCACATGGGAAATTGTTCTTCAAATTGAAGTATGTATGCATGGATGGTTGTGAAGTCTGTAATGTTGGTTAACACACTGATTTTACTTCATCTGTATTTTCTTCAGGTTCATTTGAAAGGAATGCTACCAAGCCAAAAAGAGAGAGATGACAGAATTTTTTAAGGGTAAATGTATTTAGTGAGACAGGTCCTATTTATTATCTTCATTAATGGCTTTTAGAGGAAAAAAAGGAGAACAGTGATCATCAAACTTGCTGATTAAACAAAGGTAAATCACCATGGAAGCAGAAGAGGACAAGGAGTGATGGATGACTCTGCAATAGTAAAAAAGAATACCAGAATGTAAAAGAATAATTTTTGCCATTAGCCCATGAACTGGATACAGGAAATAAAAGGAACTTTTCTGTCTGACTGGCCACAGAAGTATGAAGCATCAGCTGATGATGCATCTCCATCATCTACAATCTACAGGCAGATTTTGCCTAGGCATGATCTTCACCCACAAGCCCTGCCAGCTGCAAACCCCCTGCAGCAGCCCAGTGCAAGTGCATGGAGAGACTCCACAGGTACATCACTGTGATACTTGGCACTCTTCAGAGACAGAAAGAGATATGGGATATGAATTCTCACACCTGAGTTAAAACTGAAAGGGTTTCATTCCCTTGGTGAGTCCTACTCTGTAAGGTTACTGGCCATAGAGGATGAGGAGGGCAAAGAGTCTGAAAAGCATCTTTATAGGTCTCAGGCATCTGCTTTCAGGCAAGGACTATGATGTGTTGATAGCAGCATGACCTGAAGAGGTGATCAGCCCATCAGCCCCATGTTTTGGTGTTTGGCCTTTCACATTATCTTGGATGCTCCATGACATGCATGTACAGAAGCAGTGTCTGTGCTGAGCAGTGTCTGGGGCAGGCCACCCTCCCAGCACCTACCTGACTGGGACTGTGGTATGGGCATCCAGTTAATCAACAGGAGTCACTGAGTCCAGGAAAAACCATCACTTCAAGCTCAAGTCTATCAATGGCAGACCTCAGCTGGCAGTACACAGACATATTCAGAGGACTTTCTCTGCCATATGCTCCACAGCTCCTATAATATCCAATTTACAGAATATTCAGTCTACAGAATAACCTCCTCATTACCACAGATAACAGAGATTGATCATATTGCTCAAAGGACATCAAACAGATTTTGAACTTATTAAGAAGTTGAAAAGAATGAGCACAGCAGAATTTGAGACACCTGATGTTGGGATATTTCATGTTTCTAAAGTATTGCATAGCTTTCCTTACCAAATGTTGGAGAAAAAATACATCCTTTTACATATATGATGATTTTTATTTCACTGATGAACTGATAGTTGAGTTGTAGCTTTTAATACCGAAATAATTTTAGAAATCTATAATTTCTATTTTATCTGAAATGGGAAATATAGAGTTCATTTTTCATTTGCTAATCTAACTCTGTTGCTGTCACTGTATAGAAAAGGCATGTGTTCAAAAAAAGAAGTGAGCATCCATTAAAAGTCTCTGCAAAGGAGATGCAAAATGTGCAGATTGCTATAAACCACTGAGATTACTTTTCAAGAGGAAACTTCTTGTTCAAGCCTTTGCTTTCAACCACAGTTTTTGCAAAGGAATGGGATTCCTCCAGAGCTAAAGAGCCCTTCTAACCAAAAATGTGTGCAGTGACAGTCTCCAGAGACAAAGATGCATAAAACCCAAATGATTATGCTTCGAGCTCTCTTAGAAAGACACATCTACACAGGGTGTAGGTGAATACACATACACAGGGTGTATGAATCCTCACAGGGATTCATACCTGATAAGTATGGTTTGGTAATAAAAATAATGGACCTCTATGACAGTTTGCCAGATCACTTTGCACACATATTGAGCGAGGAGCGAAAAGAAAGCTCCCATCTAAATAACTGGTTTTGAAGCAATACTCCAGCACATGTAAATCTTACATATTATACAATATATAAAATACATATTTTTCTCTGTTTTGACAAGTCTGCTTTTTTTCCCCTCACTGTAAATCAACATAAACTTGGAACATTTTTCAGAAATCTTTCATTTCAATAAAAAAGTTCTTCACCTCAGGGATACACTGTATGTTGTCGCCCAGAACATTCCCTCCTAAAAGGCAGTGGACACTTAAATACCATAAGTTCCATGGAGTCTTACATCTAAGTCCCTGTCAGACCATCAGACCATCCCTAACTGAACAATTTGAACATCTAATATGTAGTTACTCATTGAAAACAAACAGGACTGACAAGAAATATTCGGAGGCATGTTCCTCTGTGGAAATATTCTAATTATCTTATAGTGAGGTGGAATACACAGACTAATTTTTAAATGTGCATTTTATTCCATTTCACCACCAGTGATATAGCAGATTATTAGATTGGGCTAGATTTTTAACCAGACAAAGAGTAGCCATCTTTACTTATGAGACACCAGTCTTAGGTAGGGGGATTTTTACTCAGTTTTGAAATATGCTATTTACTTTGACAGTCAGTTTTAGATGTCACTCAAAATCCTGGGATTGGGAATGTTAGTTGGAATGGAAGGTAGGATGCAATTTTAATTCATTTTTGAGATATGTCACAGCTACCCTTATCAGAGAAAATGGAAATCAGAATCACATGTTTTTGTTTAGAAACAGAGGTCTGCTTAACTTTAGGTTTTAGAAAGCAGAATGTCTTTCACTGACACCATTTAGCCTGTTTTTAAACTATAATAGGGTTTCACTGAAACCATTTTACCATCATAACCTTACAATGTAATGGCTTCATAATGGCACTGTCAAAAAGGTCCTTATAGACTTGCTCTGAAATAGTTTTCCTATAATAACTTCATATCTCTGACTTCATTGTAATGATTTCATCGTGAGGTCATGGACTAGCAATGAATCCCTTTTGCCATTGAAATCTTAGAGCTTCTCATTACAGCCTCAGTCACCACAGCATTGTGATGGGGCTCCACTGGATAACAATGAAACTGTTTCCTTGTGATGCATTAGTCTCAAATAATATTACCACCCTAATGATATAGTCAGGGGTTAGGAAAGAGTGAGCCACCCCCTTGCTCTTTTCAGTGTTTCAGTTTGGTGTTTGATGCCAGGGGCTGTAGGTGTGTGGTTTGGCTCCTGAACTGCCTCCCCTTCTCTTGTAATTATGAATGGTGGCTACACTTCCTGCAAGAATAGACAATTCTAAAAAAAAAAAAACCAAAAAAAAAAACAAAAAAAAAAAAACAGTAAAAGAACCTTTTTACTGCTTCTGGGCCCCAATTCAGCAAACACTTTCCTCTTTAGCAACAGGTCTAAGTATGTAATTAATTTTAAACCTGGATTCAAATCTCCTTAACTCCAGCATGATCTAAACACATGGGCAGGTGTTTTCTTGTGTCAAGTCAGACTTGTGAACATTGCCTGCAGCACTGAGCTCATGTTCTCACATGCTCAACCTAGCTGCTGCAAGAAAAATCCTGACAAGGGATGCAAGTTCTGAGCTCCTGACAGGGTCAGGGGAACCATCAAGCCCTACAGATGTGGATTTACAGGGAGTGCCCTGTGCCAGCCTCAGCTATCTCATCAAATCCACAGCTCTCCAATTTCACAGCTCTCCACTTCTACAGAAACTTGTACCCACTCTGTTTATTCAGCTTCCTATGAAAGAACAAATACTCCTGATAAAATTTCTACTCCCTCTAGCCTCTCAGCACAGGCTATCTTCTGCCAGAATCCTAAAATCCTTGCTGTCATTTTCCCTTCCTTGAGGACTTCTAAAAGTATGTTCTCCACAGACTTGCATTTTAGGCCAGTGAAACCTTGAATTACAACTGTTCTGCAATCGTCCCATCACAAGATCCACATTGACTGATGTTCCTTGTGCTGTCACTGCTGTTGCTCTAAAATCCTCCCACCTTCACATCACTTGCTGATGCTGACTTAAAAGATGAGAAAAACCAATTCTCAAGTCAAAATACAAGCTATCCATGTTATTTACTACCTCACAGAATATGAAAGGAATCTAGGGATGCTGCTGCACATGAAAGCTCCTTAGAGCTAAGAAGGAAAATTGGAAAAATGTAATGGTCTTAACATCTCAGCTTCTCTAAAAGAGATGACAGGGAAGCCAGGCAATGAGGGTAAGCATGGGCTCAGCTATTCTTGCCATTGCCTCCTTCAGTTTGATACAGGTAGTATTATTAAGGGAACCTGTAATGCTAAATATAGGCTAGATTTTTTTTCTTTTATTGTTGCAGCTATCTCAAATTCTATTTTTCTAGTCTTATGCATGGATATGTAAATATGTCCAGAATAACTCTGTAAACCTGTGGATGCCTTTACAACTTGCATCCACCAAGAAAGTGATAGACTATAAAAAACAGGTGAATAGTGAACTCTTTTAGTTAGTTGAAAACTGAAAAATAAAATGGACTCAAATCAACTGGGTATTTTTCAATTATTTAACCAGGGCAAGAAGAAAATATTGTTTCATTCACACAAAAGGTACTTCTGAAATAAAAATAAAATGTTTTGTTTTCAGACACCTGCTAAAGAATTCCAAAATTTATTGAGGGATAATCTTTAAAAAACCTGTGTTCATATCCTCCATTTACTTACACAATGGCTCAGCAACCACTGGATGAGAAAGACTTATTTTGGTACCTTCAACCACTTCTAAAGAAAATGCTGTCTACCCAGTTTCACTACATCATTCAGGTTTTCCCTACTTCAGTGTCAATTTTTTTTCCCTTTTTGTTTTAATTCAAAATTTTTCCCAAAACACTTAAAAAAAAAAAAAAAGGATTGAATGGATGTCTTACCAAATACCCTTTTTTGCCTTTGGCAATCTGCAAACTACCTGGAGAAAAAACTTAAATTCATTTACCAGACAGTGAGTCACGCGTCTCTTCCAGGATAAAAGAAGCAACCAAACTAATATTTCTCTTATGGTTTACTATGATCTACTGGCCCACTTATAAAAAGATTATTTTAAATAAATTGCCTCTAAATCCATAAAATAAACAAAGTCTCTTTCCATGAGCTCTAGTCAATTAATCTGAAAATAATCCCATAAAGATATTTAGAGCTCAGCACTTTCCTCAGAAAAACATACACACTGATGCAGGCAAATGACTTTCAGTTACAAAGGTGTAGCTGCACATATTTAATTGAATAAAGAGTCTTTATATGGACTCTATATTTATACTTTATCCTAATATTCAATAACAGTAGCCAATATTTATACTCTATCCTAATATTCAATAACAATAGCCAGTATTCAATTCTCATCATCACCATGTGAAAATGGTCTTCCTGGGCCAGCCATCTACTTAAGTTCTTATCAAATCCTGTTACATTTGGCTGCATAGATTTAAATACATATAATTTAAATATTTTCCAGTGTAATTTAGAGTGTATGGCATATATATACAAATCAAAATGGCTGTTACAGAAAATGCTGTCAGAAACCCCTAGAAAATCAGATAAATGTAGTTTGAAGTCAAAAATCCTTCTGATCTAAATGAAAAGCACTCTCTCTTTCAACTGTAAGCAGTTGTATTGACTCAAGTGTTAGCATTCTTCACCTCTGCCATTTTTATGGTTCAAAATATTTTTAAACAACAAAAGAAAATATAGCCTTAGCTGAAAAAATAAAAACTTAGAAAACTATGGGTCAAAATAATGCAAGATGCCTAAAATCTGGAAGAGGTAACATGTTCAAAAATGGGGACTACAGATTCTGGAATCCTTCCAAATGTAGAGAGAATATAAAGCACTGCTAGACAACCACATCACCCCAGATTATTACACAAATGACCTTAGATAAAGTATCTGTAGTGAGACTTCATACCTGCCTTTTTATACACTCCATGGTATTAGGCAAATTGTTGGGGGGAGCAGTGGGATAGAGAGGAGAAAACACCTGTAGGCCAGAGTATGGGAACAACCAGATAAAGAAGAGTTAGATAAGCAAGACACGTTAAGTAAGCTGCATTTTTGCTGCAGGTTTAGGAAATTCCAGTGCCTTCCTAGGTGTGTCTGCAGGGAGTATTATTGTGTGTAATTTTGCTTGAGTGTGTGCTACCTCTGAGCAAAGCAGGCAAGACTTATGAGCATCTCCAGGTTACTAATTTCTCAGCCAGCAGAAGCTGCCACTGGGAAGTGCCCTTTCATACCACCAAGCACTGCTCTGAAAAAGCACATTCCTGAAACAGAAAATATTTGAGATGGTGTCAGTAGCTGACATTATAGTCCTGGAGGAATGATAAACCAAAGCTCTGCTTCAATTTGAGCTAAGGTACCAGTGAATCCAATATAAAGAATCCAATATAAACAGGCATATCAAATATGTTTTAGCAGCCTAGAAGCACAGACTTCTCAGGTTCTCTGGGACAGCATGTATCTTAAATCATGTAGTGCTTTAAAAAAATCTCAACTAAATAGACTTACTAGAGGTTTATAATGCAGGTTAGAGTTGTTGGGTTTGGTTTGATTTTTTCTTGCATTTTGTAATGTTTTTTAAACATAGAGCAAAGAAAGAACTGTTTTCTTAAGAATGAAACCAAATATACTTTATGCACTTCCTCCCTTCTGCCCATGTATGTGTACTTCAACACACTAAGTTTAGTCCTATGCTGTAAAATTGAATGGAGTCAAAAGTCATACCATAATGAATTAGAAGTACATATATGCACAGTCACCTGTAATTCTGCATCTTTTACCAAGAAAACATCACAGTGAGGAATAGACACTGCAAACTTAACCCTCCATGTCTACCTTAAAACTTAAATAATGAATTTACTTGACAAAATTCACATCTAAGCAGCTCCAGTTCTATCAGGTTCTTACTTTCCATGATGCTCAACTATTGTTTTTTTCATCACTCATTTCAGCACCCACTGGGGTGAGATGTAGTGGACATGAGCAGAGGTTGCAGGGAAAAGTATGCTGTGTATGCAATAATAAAAATATGATGTTTCTTATCTTTTCCACCCCAACCAATCCTTAAGCTTCCCTTTACAGACACTCAGTGACTACCTCTGCTCTGCTCAAAAAGATGGCTCCATGTGTCCCTGCTGGGTGGCCAGACATGGTGCTATCTCACACATCTGAAAAGAAGCTATCTGAGGCATACACTCCTTTCTCCTATTTTAGGGAAAAAAAAAAAAAAAAAAGTTGGAGGGAATAAAGAAGGGAAAAATCTAGTCAGGCTGAAATTGCAGATCAGGTCCCTTACCTTAACTATGTACACCACTCAGAATGCAAATTGCTGCTAGTAAAAGAGTGATTGCCAAAAAACCCACCCTGCCACAATATCTTTAGACTAAATATACATATTAGACAGAGTTCCCAAATCTCCAGTGACATGTGGCCTTGGCAATTTCTGTGAATTCCTGGAAGGTAAGTGTTAATTACAGTATGTGGACAAAAACTAATGACTTGTTTTGGAGTTAATGTCCCATTCAAAAAGGATTACTGTTGTTATCAACCACATCAGGCAATTAATGGCATCCATAATGCTTAAAAATTAACAGTGGCAGCATAGCCGAGTGACTATTTTGAAAAACTGGTCATTCCTTGGAGATTAATGAGCAATTTTCTGTCAGAGAGCAGGATGCACTCTGGTAGAAAACTGACAAAAGAGGCACCATCCTCAGGGGATTATTTTTAACAATCCATTTTGCTGCGCATATTTAAAAGGAAATTTGGTAGATATCGCTGCCATTCCAGAAGTATATTCTCATTTATTTTTCCCCTTAAATATTATAAGCCAATATTTGACAAGTTACACTGAACTGGATATCTAGAATCTAAAATGAATAACTACAGGGGAAGAACCAACAAGGTGTAAACACTGCATAAGGATTTTTTCCCCAGTTACTTTCATTTAGGTTTGTTAGACAAATAAGTATCAGCATTGTAAGCAATTAGATTTCACTTTAATCAGTCACAATCAATTAATGTGAACTGTTTTCCTATTTTTCCTTAATTGTGTCTAAGCAGGTACTCTGTTTTAAAGCAAAAACTTTCAGAAGAGTGTGTTTAAATTTAATTAGAACTATAAGAAGTGTGATTCTTACTAGAAAGTTGAAGTGTGTTTTTTAAACATATATCCATATATTTTTTTTTTTAAATTGCCCTACTTTAAAACATCCTTTTTTTTTTTTCTTTTTTTAACCCAAAACTTAGCCAAGACTCTAGTTTGTTTCCCCACTTACCAGTTTGGTCACTGACTTATAGCTGCACACACTAAGACTGATCAGGTGTGTAGTACCCTATATAAACTTAGCACAAAGTATAGAAGAGGCCAGCAGCTCCCAGCTATCCCAGCTCACACTGATACCTCACATGAAAAACTGGCTGTGACACACAGCTGGTGGGCTAGCAGTTCAGGTTCAGGTCTGAGTTTCCTTTTTTCCCCTGAGGATTACTGATGCTCCTACCTTTCTTCTCTCACAGACCCTCAGCAAGTTCATAATTTATAGCTCTCCAGTGCACTTCTAATGAAATTATACATCACCACAAGGGCATCCTCTCTGGGTCTGGAAGAGACTGGCATATATAATCAGTTTGTGGGTAGGAGGGAAGAAGTTTCAGAGTGAAAATATTGCTGATTGATTTGTTTTGCATGGAAGTCTTCACAAACTAAGCTCCTCTTTCAGAGGCTGCAGAATTGTCACAGCTGTTTATGATGTACCCCTGAGCAGATCTCGTCCTGTCAGTGAGCTCAGATTACAGAGAAACAGTAGAACTTGCTTCTAAAGAAAGGGAAGCAAAGGTGAAAAAGGTAAAACAAATCAGGAGGCATTGATTCCCTCAGAGAAAATTCTGCAGTGGTCTAGGCTTTCCTGAGAATTGGCAGGAAGGTGAAAAAAAAAGGGAAAGCAAAAGCATAAGGGAACTTTGTTTTAAGAAAGATATTTAGGGCCACCTGGGTAAATGACTTTCCTTTTCAATGAGCTTTCTGAAAACAAGCAGATTTTTTTGTCTCATTCAGGATTTACACATTGCAGTTCCTAAAAGTAACTCAGTGCAGGGTCCCTGACAGTGTGTTTCTGAACACTCTCCCTTCACCCCTCATCTTGGCTGTTGTGGCTTTACCTGCAAGCCTTGGCAGTGGTCCACAGCTTTGTCCCAATGTTCTGGTGGCTGCTCTCCCAGCATATGGCCTATTCAATTTTTCCCCAGCTGTTACTCAGCCAGGGAGGCCATGCTCTCTCCCATATACAGACCTTTGTTCAGAAACAGGGAATCAATTTTCTCCTTATTAAAGGGGCACAAGGAGCAGAGGGGAAGTGAGCAGGAATTCACATAAACCTCAAGCATCCTAAGTCAAGTGCTCATACAGGGGCTTGCTCTCACTGAATAGTCAGTCAAGCCTTCAGAGGGCAATTCTGACTCTTTGGTGTGGAGCACTGTTTAGGAGTATGTGGCAACCAACTTCCTTACCTCCCTACTATTTTTCCAACTCGTTTATCCTTCACATTCTACTTCTTGGAGGCTCAGTGACTCTCTGGAGCTTAGATTCCTTATGGATTAAATTGCATGGTGCCTATGCCAAAATGTATGCTCCTGGTAGGACTTTAAGGGACCTTCTTTGTCTTTCAATAGTGGGCAAGGTCAAATGAACAGAAATAAAGAATTGCCTCACCTCTCCTTGAATTGTAGGGATGTGATTTCACTAACAAGTTAAGGTAAAGCCATGCAGAAATAGTGCTGCAAACTTATCTGACTTTACTTATTAATTTCTTTACATATTCTGCAAATAAGGATCTATAAGTTAAAACATTTGACATGTGGAAAAGGTACACTGAAGGACTGACACTGGCCCACACCTCAGAATTTAATGAAATAAAACTACAAGGAAGAAAAGATGGGGCTTGAGATGAAGAAGGAGAAAAGGTTGGTGCAGCAGGGATGTCAGATCTGTTCTGTAGTAAAGGTGATTTTTACAAACTCTCATTAAGAAATCAGTTATCTACTTGAAAGAGACATAGTTCATGGCTTGCTCATTTGGCAGCTGGCCACCAAATGACCAAGACTAGTAGCTAGTGGAGTTATTGGAAACTTCTTTTAACCAAGAAACTTATTTTTTGCTATCAGTTCCTTCTAAATAAAATAAACAAAGTATTATCAAGCAGAAATTATTATTCAAATAACAAATAATAACAAAGTATTATCAAGCAAAAAAAAAAAGGAAAATTTTCACATGAATAGGGTGCTGAACTAATGAAGAGAAATGTCAAGCAATAGGACTCTCAACCACATGCCAGAAAACAGAAGGATCTAAAGTATGAAAAAATCAAGAGACATTTTCATTTATCACAGTTTCCATGATTTTTAATTGTCTGGGACAGTGTTGTGAGCATAAAAGCATAAGAATCTGTTCAGATAATGGATTTATGGACAGAAAAATACAAAGGAAATGGATTGCAAGCTTCACAACAAGTTCAGTTGTAGCTGGAATAAACTTGTACTTTCAATCTTAAATTTTTCACATGTGTAAATCTGTTGGGTTGTACATGGCAGAGGTTGGATGGGACTCAAAGGGAAAGCCCCTTGTATCTCCCTGCAATTCCACCTGAGGTGACCCAGCATATAACAACAAAATAGTTTTTCTAGCTCTTACTATATTGATTACTACCTGAGAAATATTCCCACTCTTGCTGCTGTTGCTTCAGTAACAGTCACAGCCACAAAGACAGTGGCAGTCATTTACTGGTTTTTGGCTTCAACTCTGCCGCTTCTTTCTTCCATAGATTCCCTCCTGTAGGTCCTCAGTATCCTGCTCAGCATAACTTGTAGGTCATCAGGTCATGCTGGGTCTGTTTCTTTTTCCTTCCTCCTTTTGCTATGGGATTCACCAATGATGACCCCAGAATTTCACCTGTGGATGAGAGCTCATGGAACACCACGGAAAGACTGCAAAATCTCGGTGGATGGTCAGTTGCCAGACTTGCCCATTGCTGTGGTTTTCAGAATTTACACCAACCACTGTTTCTTTTGTTCTGAACTAAACTGAAACCCTTTCCTTTAGCATCCTCATACATTTTTGTGCTCTCACTAAATAGATGGATTAGCATAACACTGAGCTTTGATTTGGTACCACACAGAGATAAAACAAGAATATCTGGAAAAGAGAGCAGAACACTGAAGTTGAAATTACAGTGGTAACTGTAGACTTGAGTGTATGCACTGAAAGGACACTTAGCTCTAGTTTCCATTATTACAAGACAACAAGACTACAAGAGCAGTGACCAGTAGAAAGTCAGCGAGGAGGAAAGAAATCTTCTCCTTGGAGTGGCAGATTGATTTGTGCTGCAAGAACCATGTCAGGGTCATGATTCAGTAGATACAGGGTTGCTAATAAAGAGCATGCTAGCCTTTCCGGAGGTGTCTTGTAGCCCACAGTAGAATGCACAATGACAAATTTTATCCAGACCCCTACTTTGTGCATTAGGAATCATAGCCTCCTGTACAAAATAGTCCAGAGGACAACTCAAAACATTTTGCTGTGAAATATTCTGTGAAAGTAAATTGCATCAATTTCTTTAATCAAAAAGTCTTTTCTTTCCCCCTGTCCTCCCTGTCATTCTTTTTTTATTTCTCCTTCCCTCCTCTGCCTCATTTGCTGCTTATCTCCTTCTGGATTTTCTACTTGAGAACTCCGCTTCCAACTCAGCTTTCTAAATTAGATGGCACAGATAAGATACTTCAAGATGTGCTTATGTGTGCCTAGCACTCAGACCAATTTTGTCTTTCCTTCAGAGGTGGAAATATTAATTCACATCCTCTACCAATAAATATCACCATGACTGACTTAACAGTGTTCTGGTCAGCAATCACCAACCTCAAACAGATTTTTTTTTTCTTTGTATATTTCTGGTCTGAGCCAGATTCTGCTGGTCAGATATGAGACAGAGCATCTGAAATGAGGATTTAAATGGTAACCATACATAAACACATATGCATGCAGTCTCTGGTACAGGAGGAAGGGAAAAGGTGAGAAATTCTCAGATATAAAATAGAATTGGGGAAACAAAATGAGTTTCACTCACATGTTCGCTGCTAAGTAGATAGGCTAGAACTGTTCTTAAAGCACAGCACAGACTTTATCTTGTAGCTGCGTCTGAGCAAATGTGTCAATTTTCAGTGGACAGACAGACAAAGATTGAAGGGGGTGTGAATAGCAGGGTGGGATTCCAGGTAAACCTCAAATAAGAATGTGGATTTCACCTACTATGAAGGCATATCCAGAGGAACCACTGGTATTTCTCCCCTCCTGTACTTTGGCATGGCTCCATTCCTTTTCAAATCCAATTAAATCTAACTACCTACCTACTAGTGGACCAAGACTGTGGAAGTTTCACTGAAATTAGTCAAGACTCCAGTAATTCCACTAGTCTTAGTGGATCTTTCTGCAGGAGCAGGTGTTTGTTAGCAAGAGAAGGGATTTCATAATCTGAACTCTACTATTGAAAATCAATCTGCTGCCAGGATTATTAGAATCCCTGCACTGGGGATACAGCACCTTGGACCCCAGAAAATCTATTTCAGTTACAGAAACTACAAATATACAAATTCACAGGATTTATGCGAACCAACACAGGAGTTCCTTGGCAGACCATTGCATTTTAGATAGTGGTGCGATATTTTCAAACTTGTGTATCCAAAATTTGGGGGCATATTTCCCAATTTCTCCTTTGTAAGCTAATCAATGAAATATACTCACGCATCTCTGTCTCCTTGTACTATCCAGACATCCCAAATATAAATAAACACAAATCATCTGTAATTCTGCTCTGTGTCCAGAAGGGTCCACCCTTCTGGAATCCCACAGTTCTACTGAAGTATTAAGTGTCTGGTAGGAATGTACATTCAAGCAAAATTGGCTTGTTTTCATTCTCTACTTACAAATGTAGTTTGCCATGGCCAGTCTATTTTCTGAGGCTCGCTGCTAGAGATATTCTAGAATGGGAATCTCTGACATGCACCCTTGTTTGCACCCATGCACCATAAAATATGCTACTAAATCAGTTCCTTCCCCCAGCCACCCCAACCCAATCATTTGGGCTTTAACACCATTCATTGACAGCCACCTTGCTCATGCTCCTCTGGAAAGACTTCACTTAACAGATTGCTTCTTGGTTTTATCAGAATGAGTATAAATACAAGCTATCTCAATCCAGCAGCCTAGCTCTTCCTGAAAGTACAGAATTATTTCTGTTGCCCACAGTATCAGCAGACTGAGATAGCAGCCCTGAGAAAATGAGTCCATCTTGGTATGACTTATTTCCATGAACTCTTGGTTCCTTGTATTTTGAATTAAATTAAAATACACTGATTGATATTGGAATACTGGAAAAAATCAATAGTTGACCCAAATACCTTTAACAGTAACATGTTCAAGTGTTACAGTGATTTCCTCTGGAGAGTAAAGATTAGATTTCATATTCATTCAGTCCAGAAATGACAAGATTAATGGAATATAAATGTTAAGAGTTGAACAAACTACAGGTAGATCAGAAATAAAGTGTATCCACATTTTCTGTCAGACATTAAGGCCTGAGAGTATGTAACCACAAATCAACAAGCATGGAGTTCAGTATAACTAACAAGGACTAATTGGTTTTCCAAGTCAATCAGGAGAAGATACAAAAGTACTTATGGGCTAAACAAGTAAATTATCACAGAAAGAACCCTTTCTAATTGCCACATCATGTTGACAACACAAAAAGAAGTCTCATCACAAGACAGGGATGATGGAAGTACAGAGGCCCACCAATGTGAAGAAGAGACAGAAACAAATACATCCTTCAAGAAAGCTCTACAAAATTCCTCCACCCCCTTTGCCTTGCTCTTCATGCTGTGTTGTTTTGTCTTTGTTAGCAGTTGTCTTCTCTTTACTGGTGTTCTTATTTCTTCTCTCTTTCCTCCTTTTTTTTTTTGTCACTGCCAAAGCACACAGCCTAACAAATTCCACATGTGTGAATACAGAGTTTGAAGTAGACATTATTCTTCTAATTTTTGTGCATGTTCAAAAAAGGGGGTTGAGTTTGGAGCTTGGGGGTTTGAGTGTTGAGCCCAAATGGAAAGTGTTCACATAGCATGTGATATATCCCCTTCAAGGAGACCTGGAACACCTGCTGAGTGTAGCTCAGCATTCACCTGTGTGCTGCTATTCTGAATGAAAGAGAACACAGAAGACCTACACACATTTGAAATGTTATGGTACCAAAAAAGTGTAAAAATCAGTTCTAATTAATAATTGCACGTACAACTTGTGTTATTTTTGCGTAATGACAACTTTTTGGATGTTCCATAGTGCTCTTGTATTTGCAGCAACAGACAATATAATTGCCTCTTTAAGAGTTTCTCAGCAAAAACATATTAATAGCACCAGTCTGGCTCAAAAGTACAAGGTCATTCAAATCCTTTCCAAATATATTCTTCACCAAGGGCAACCACCACTACCAGAAGAAACCATTATGTTGCTAAAACAGCAGTTTATCCCTTATGGTATGATAGAGCCACAGACATTTGAAGGATGGGTTAAAAAAAACCAGAAAGACAGCCTTATTACATTTACTTGCATTAAAATCACAAGTCTTTCCTTTATGCTTCTGACAGAAATGTTTCAATTCAATTAGAGGAATTACATTTAGTATCTGCATATTTATCAGCTGCTCTCTGTTATCCTACCATATAAAGGCAGAAGATGGAATATGTTTTTATATCCATATCAAATAGCATGAGAGAGCAGGAACACATGAGTATAGCTTAGCATAAACTTCTTAAAATGAGATGAACTAGGCACTGATCTCTTTGAACACCCTAAATGAACACTTGCCAAAATGGAAAAGGTGGTGTGTTTTCACTGACAAGAAAGGAGTTTTACAAAAAAATAAGATTCAATTTTACAACCTAGATAATTAGAGTAAACAAGGGGAAAGATTAGATATTGGAGTTCTTTTCAGTTTGTGGATTTTTTTATGTAGGGATTTGTATTGAAAGTATTCAATTCAACAAGGCAGGTATGATCTTTTTTAGTCTACTGTACTTCATATCTTGAAAATATGAGCATGTGAAATGAAGGTATGATCAAGCCTGATACATGATGTCTTAGGCAGAGCTCGTATGGGATGACATCTAGGTTTTCTTTCCAATACCTAAGACAGAGTTGTTAAAGAAAGACAAGGGCAGCCTAAAATAACCAAGCTAGAAGTTATAAGCTTTGTTCTACTATTAATAACTATCTGTGAAGCCCACTGCAAATCATCACCTGTCACCCCCGACATGTGGCAAGAGTCTGTTACTGCCATCTGCATGCTGTTTCCTGACTGTGACACTGCTCATATTGCCTGTTTTGGATAAAACAATTCTACACAAACTGTGCTTTTTTACAGACATTTTAAGAACCCCTACATGATATTACAGTGTTACATTACAAAGAAGTATAAAGAATTTCATATTATGAAAAATTTAGCACTTTTCTTCCCACCAATGGCACCTCCTCTATCAGTTCAGAGGACTGTGGGGTGAATCAGATTCCTACTCACATCATTCACAGCTGAATACAAAATCTGTGTAATGAATGGGAAAAGGGGGTTCAAAGAAAGAAAAATCATTTTACATGCATTACCTTGAAGGATTACTTCTGCTATGGAGTTTTTGTGTTACACTGTCAGTGTACAATTACAGAGATCCCTTAAATCAGAAATCTCCTAGATCATTTCATGCTCTTCATTTGATGGCCTCCACGTGGCCCATGGAACCTGTTTTAGAGTTAAGGTAAGTACTTTGTGTTACTCCCAACAGCCCAGAGAATCTCTGCTACTAGCACACATAAATTACAAAAACATATTATGAAATTATACTATGAATGCAAATTATGAAAAAACACCTCCTTCCTTGTTTTAGGTAAGCTTGGGAATCAACAGTAGTCCTTTACTTTAGTTCTCCCATCTGCTAAGCAGGAAAGTGACATCCTTTAACACAGGAACACACTGAAGTTATGTTAATGAGCAGATAAGAACCACTAGGACACTAGGCAAGACTACCATAGAAAGTATTTCTAACCCTGACATGGTCAGTATTTCTACATTCAGGATAAGGAACCTTAGGAACAAAAGGGAGGGCCATGCCTCAAACAAAGAAAACTGAAGTAAATATCAAATTACTACTCATTTTGTGGATACCATCCATTCAGGGTGGTAAACTAGGCAGTGACTGTGATATGATATGAGATCTTGTAATTAAAGACACTTTTACATTGCATACATTGTAAAAGGGTGTATTAAGATTGCAAAGACTTCTAGATTTTCCATCATTTATGGTTTTGATTTTGCACCCTTCAAATTCTCCAAATGAAGTATTTCAGAATGCAAAAGGTTTTATCATATTATTTGAGTCAAGAGAATCAACTTTCTTCCACTGATGGGGTTTCCAGCCCTTCACAGAAAGTATTTATGCTCTTATATCAAAGTTAGTGGAGAGTACTTTGATATTCTTTATCACATGTTCATCATGTTTTGGTAATGGAACTGAAACACCTTTTAATCAACAGGTATACATATATTCCATCATAACATGAATAATGCCAGCCAAATTGGGCTTTTGTACTCTATTAAACAAGTAAAATACTAATAACAATAGAGGTACACCAGCATAGTTTAGTGGAAAGTGAAGGTCTATAGTCTATATTTGCAAAATTACTCCAGTTCCTACTTGTCATTGAAATAATTTTGCAGGAATTTTGCACCTGAACAACTTGGAAAATTTATGCCTTTAAATTTTTGTTTTTATTTTGCATTTGATCTTTGAATGAGTAACTCAGACTATTAGTAAGACCATGTTTAGGAGGTAACATACATTTTCTGTATCTGTGAGATGAACATGTATGGTCCAATACCTCTTCATACCAGTCACCAATTTCCTTTTTGTTTAACATAACATTTCTGGAAGGCCAGAGGGGAGAGGAAAGCAAATTGTCTTGTAAATAAATGCAAAATACTTTTAGAGGATGGAGGGAATTAATTACCTACCACATGTGGTAGTCAGGTTATCTCCTGAAGCATGACATTTCATAGATTGACAAGGAATAAAAGTAATATCTGTTGTAAAATGATCTAACCATTAGTCTTACTGGTTCTTTGCCAGGCTAACCCTTTCAACAAAAGTGGTCTTATATACTAAGAAATATTTTAAAATTCAAGTTTCTTCTACACCTCTTTGCTATCTGTTAATGTTTGGTTATTTTAGCCTTGGCTCACATCAGTAGATGAGAGTCTTGCATCTATTCTGTGACTCTTCTATTCACAACATCCCAAGAGATAAAAATATTTCCATTTTATAGACCAGGCAACAAAATATATTGAGAAGACTAGAGGGGCAAAGGAGTTTGTTGCGCTGTCACTCCTGGAAAGTCATAGGCCAAAGTTTGGCATTAGGCTTCTAAACAATGCATGGAAAGAGCCTGGGATGCCATGTTGGGATTTGTTGGGCCAATGTCCGAGTCAGGAGTCATTTCAAGCTAGCTGATGATGCACAGTTTTGGTAAGCCCCAATGAAGGAATATTACTCTTTCTTTCTCTGACTGCATATCATGGTTCCTTTACCTCCTCCTGGAGTAAAGTCAGCCTTTTCTCAAAAATGCATTTGGAAGAGTTGTACGGCAGCTTCTGCCTCCCCTAATGCAGGGTCAGCGGTTAAAGCGCTCCACCCACCCGTGAGAACATACTTCCAGTTCCTTTCTCTAACTGCAAGGAACTTGCCATTCCAAGGTGAATCATTTTACTATGAGGTTGCATACTGTGGTGATATATGATGTTTGCAGTTCTGTCTGTTGAAACTGCTACATTTTGCCAAAATACAGAAGGAAACAGTAAGAATGAACATGGCTGGTTAGGTGCCATGGTGGTTGGGAGGAAAATCTATGAACCATTTTCTGCTCCTCTGAATATTTAATACATGAGACAAACATTCATTGAATTCAGATAATATTTACTTAAGCCATTAGTCAATATTTTCCTCATTAAGGATGGCAGGGTTTGACCCATTCCACAATCAATCCAATGGCACCAGGTAAATAACATCATTTTTAACTCACATTTTTCATACAGAAGGCTTCCTTAAGAAAATTGAATGAAATTTACAGATGCGGCACACATAATATTTAGATGTAATATTAGCTCCATCGGGAAGAAAAAAATCCTGAAAGTTAACAAACAATGATTGATGCTCTCTGACTGGAAGCGTGTGTAATTTTTTGCATGATAGCAATATGGAATGTGTTAACTCCATGAACGCCAGTCTCCTTTACAACTGCTGTTGCTATTCTAACCACATTATCAACCTCACACATGTTTACCTCAGGGATATTTAGCCAGCCATAATTGACTTTTGCACAAAAAGAAAGCTGCAGGCAAGGTTTAATCCTTTTGGGCTTGCCTTCTCAGTAAAATAAACAAGTATCTAAGAGAATTGTAACTAGATTGAGTATAAGATCAGAGCATGGGGTGAAACTATTCAGTCTTCTTCAATTTTATAATTCGTAAAATTTTCACAATTATGATATCTGGAAATTAACATCTTTGTATGTAACATAAGATGTTACAAATAAACAGAGAATTCAACATCTCCACTTTCAATAACAGCATTTCTCTAATTGCTATTTAACTATGTCAGATTCCTTTATGGAGGTGGAGTTTAAAAAAGCTTGTTGTACTAATATCACACTAAACTTTAGCAGATAACGTTAATGCCAGGTAGCAGTGATTGCACATAAACTCTAGGTGAGATTAATCTTGGTGACATTAATCATCAATATGGTAGGTGGTGTCATGGTTTAATCCCAGCTGTCAACTCAGCCCCACACAGCTGCTCAGTCCCCACCCAGGAGGATGGGGGAGAGAGTCAGAAGGGTAAAAGTGAGAAAAAAAATGAGTTGAGATAAAGAGAGTTCAGTAGGTAAAAAAAGATATGCATGCAGGCAATGAAAAGCAAGAAATTCATTCACAACTTCCCATGGGCAGGCAGATACTCAGCCTGGAAAACAGGGCTCCAGCATGAGTAACAGTGACTTGGGAAGACAAACTCCATCACTCTGAATGTCCTCCCCTTTCCTCTCCTTCCCTCAGCTCTATATGCTGAACATGACACCGTATGATGTGGGATATGTATGTGTGACTGCTGGGGTCATCTGTCCTAACTATGTCCCCTCCCAACTCCTTGTGCAGCCCCAGCTCCCTCTCTGGCAAGTGGGGTGAGAAGCAGAAAAGCTCTAGTGTCTGTCATTGCTGCTCATCAGTAAAAAACAAATCACCCCTGAATTATCAACACTGTTTTGGTCACAAACCCAAAATACAGCCCCATAGCAGCTACTGTAAAGAAAATTAACCCTGGCTCAGTCAAAATCAGCATAGGTGGCTGAGACTGGTATTCAGTAGATCTTTTAACTTCAGGCTACCAGGGAAAGAAAGCAGGCCTGCAATGCATGTACTCACACTCCCTTTTCCCAGTCCTGTACAGATTTGTCTTGTACAGATACCAACATTTGTATGAATATATAGTAAATTGATCAGGGAGCCGATCTGGCTGAAAACCAGGCATTTTCACCCAAGGTTAGTTTTAGCTCAGATCCACTCACCACATGGTGCATCTCACACTTCATAATGAACACGTGAAGAAGGGAGAAGACTCCAAGACAGTTTCTTCTGACAGCAGGGCCAGCTTAAACTGATAATTCATCTTTGTCTTCAAATAGTTGGAAAGAAGCATACTTTGAAGTTGCATCTTCTCCTCGCTGACAAAAAAAAGAAGCTCAGAAAACTAGCTTGAGCTTAAATTTCTAATTGCAGATAGCTGAAGTGAGAGACATCTCATCCATGAGCAAAGCAGGCCATACTATGACAAAAATTCAAAACAAAGTATTATTTTAGGGTTTTAACTCCCTGCATCAATTCAATCATCTCAAGTGTAGGTAAAGGCAATCGGTGCTAGGCTATGCAATAGATGAGAAGATAGGACAGTCAGGATAAAATTGTTGCTTTATAAAATGAACAGCAAACTTCTTGTTGATGTAAAGCACATAAAAATTTTATCCTACAGTCCTATGTTTTAATCTGTTTTTGTCCTTTCCTTATTTCTTAACAAATCAATTAATTTACCTCTCCTTTCTCTGCTTGTAAAATGGTCATTGATAGGACTGTATTTGTAAAATGCTTTCTAATAATATGTATGAAGTAATTATTTGAATGTTAAGTACGTTATTATCTATTATCTGACAGGTCATCTGCTCTACTAGCAGAGCAATTACAGAAAATGTCCTATATATTTATATGCCGATAAATCTAGACTTAAGTGAAAAGATTGAAGGGGGAAAATGAGTAATATCATTAATTTACTCTTTCATATATGAAATTTTGTATAAAAGCTTTTGTAAACTGTTCTCTGACCTATGTTATAAATCCTCTTCCCTGCAGGAAAAAGAAATAATCCCAACCACTTAACTTTCACCACTACTCAAGTAACTGTGGTCCAACTGGATGTGTATGTGGAAACAAGCAGCAGGTTTTAATCAGAGAATGATATTCTACACACAAAATAATAGAAAGAAGTTTGATTTTCTAAATATAGCAATTTGGGGTGTCTGTAGCAGATACAATCATTTTAAGCATGCGTGTGTGTGTAGGAGAGGTGTTGTACTGAGTCAGGCATGATATTATTGCTTTAATCAAAAAGTAGCAATCATGGTATGAAAGCCTGTAAAGATACTTTAGATAGCTATAGATAGATATAGATACAGGTACCTACATATAGTTATAGATATACATATAGCTGTATCTATAGATAGATAGATGTAAATAGAGATATTTATAGCCTATAGATGCTTCAGCCTTTTCCTATTTTCTTATTTTTCCCTGAAAATCTATGAAGATATCATTGAGTAAAAACTTTAAACAGAGTACCTTATAGTATTACTGTAGGTTTGCAGAATGTAGCACAACTTTGCTTTATTGCGAGTAATTACACTCACAGTGTTAGAGCAACCAAGTAGTATTTGGAGAGGGGGCAAAATGCCAGTCTCATGAGAACTCTGCCTTCCTTCAAGAAATTCAAACACGACTCAAAAGATGACAGGAAAGGTAACAAACATTTGAATACTAAAGGCTGGAGATGACTGAGACAAAAAGGGAAGCAATAAGAAGCGCAATGACAACTGCACTGTGGTTGAGAAATAGAAATATTTTCTAAAGGTTGTAGTGACACATAAGAAATCCAGAAAGTCAAGCTGTAAAAAAAGAGGCCAACATATACTGTGAGTACAGAAATCTGTAAGAATGTCAGCTTTAATAAAATGTACACCTTCAATAGGTAGTTACAACTGAAAACTCAAAAAAGTACGAAGCTGAATCTAGTTACATATTAGAAGAAAATACAAGATCTTCTCACTGATTGTATTCTGTAGTGACGGCAATCACTACTAACAATATTTGATGAATAAAAATAAGGGTATTCCCATGAAATGTATATCCACATAAATCTCAATTTCTTTTATCAAAGTAAATAGAGGATCATAAAATGGTTAAGGTAAGAAGGAACATCGGGAGGTCATGTGGTCCAACCCTCCCTTCATGAAGGCTCACCTAGAGCTGTTTGCCCTTTACCATGTTCATATGGCTTTTGAGTGTCTCTGAGGATGGAACAGGGAAGTTACACCACAACTCCAGAACTGTTTCTACAGATACTTTTGATTGTCATTCCACAGAAGAATGAGGAGGACTTCCAAAATATCCTCAAAATCTTCTTATAGACCTTAGAAAAATCTGGGGTATATTAAATCCCTATATTAAATGGTTTTGGGACAGGTTCTATTATTAAGGGTGCAGTAATCCCTTCTGCAGATTGTGAGTCTGAGAATAGAAAGCTGTAGGACATATGTAAAAAAGTCAATATATCACAGTTTAAAATCCTGTATAAAAATTAGACTGGGTGTACGGAATCTAGAGAGATTGAAAGCACAAGTTAAGCCTGCATTGAAACTAATACATCATAGAAAATATAAACAGATACTACTAAATATACTGCATTAAAGATAAAGACGGTTTATTATTCATCATCAATTTTAATACATCAAGATTTTTCTCATATACTTATGTAGCTGCAGAAAACAGGAAATAATTTTTGCTTAAATCATTAAAAGATGAATTACTCCTATTTTGGATTATTATATGTCATTACCAGTCTAAAATCATTAAGAGGTGGTCAAATCTTTTATTATAGTATTTCTAAAACCTCCCAGAGTACTTGCAAAACTGAAATTTATTTTCATGTTTATGAAAAGATAAAAATCTTTTCACTGTATTTTAAATGCCATGTAAAATTGAATTACTTTTTAAGAATTGTAACTTATGCATAGGTTGTGTGATTTGTCAGTCAATGGGCTGCTGTTATTAAGGAATGAAAAGGCAGGAAGCAGCAATTTTACCAAGTAATGTGTTATGTTCTGGTCTGCTTGGTGAGCTTAGGGGCAAGTTGTTTGGTTTACTCCAGGCAGTGTGCAGGAGAAACAAGAAAATTCTCAAGATGTTCAATAGCAAACTTTTACTTGCAAACTTCAGAATACTGAGATACAATATGGTACTCAGCAAATTTTAAAATGTAGCCGTTTTGGTTAGAAATGCAACAATATAAAAGCCTAAAAATAATGCTTAAGAAAATGTATAATGAAAAGGGAAGAGAAAAAAGTTAAGAGCAAAAATGTAATTAGTCTCCACCCTTGGATCCACAAATAAGACTTGATTGTTGCAATTTTGATGCTGTTGGTTGAACTGCTGGGGGCAGTCCTGATCTGTTGGCGTGGGGGAAACCCATGAAACTCCAAGTCTGGTGGGTTAATATTATGCTCAGGCTCACTGGGATTGCCCAGGTGCCTCTCCTGGGGTGGGAAGCTTTACACTGTATGATGTAATAATGTGGATCATGGGATACTCTGGGAGTCTTTGACACCTTCTAAGACATGACAGCTGCCTCTTACTGTTGTAGTTTATCAGTTATGGCCCATCAGAAGGGATGGACCTTCAGGCTTATATTCTGGTACTTGCCTGAGGGGAGTTTTCACAGCTAAGCCACTTGTGTAAGGACATTGACATGATGAAAAGCACTACCCCACCTCGCAGGAGTTGCCTCTTTGTTTGAGAAAAATTCTGCAGTGAGTCGATCAACAAATCAGGGCCATTTTCAATGTAAATTTCTAAAGAACATCAGAAATGCATGCAGGTTGTAGCACACACTGGTGAGGTGTAATGGAGTTGAGTACATATTCTACTCCTCATCCTCCAGCAGAGTATTCCAGAACACAATAGCATCTAGAACATTCTCTGGAGCAATCTACAAGCAATCTTCTTCAATACTGTACTAAATTCAGTATGCTGCAATGCCTGTCAGTTAACTAATAGCACCGAGACTGAGGGCAGCATGACAACCAGTTGTTTCATTTCTTAGGGAAATAGATATTTTAATGAACAAATATATGAGAAGGTTACATTTTCTTCCCTCTCCAAACCTTCCCATTTCAATTATTACATTTATATTTTAATCTCACAAAGCCTGTTTTCCATGTACATGGTAAAATGTCCATTGGGAGCCATTCAATGTATGAATAAATAATTCTCTGTATGCTATAATGTACATTTGTTAATGGCACCACAAATATACTGATCTCAACCATCTACTTATCAACATGGTTGTCTACATCAACACATGTAAAAAAATTATAGTGTACAACGGCTGGCAAACCACTCAGGACAGCAAGGGGAAACTTGCAATGAAAGATTGTACCTGAATTTGTATAATTACAAGCTTCACAAAGAGATATGTTTCCTGTCTCTGCTCCTCTTTTAAATTTCTGCCATATAACATGATCAAGGGGTTATGCATCTGAATCCCAGTTTTCCCATATCCTAACCAGAGGTTATCCATTTGTTTGTGGGGTGGCTGCAGGCTTTCCCATTCTCATGTCCTTTATTCTACTTCCAGCTGCCCTGAACAGTGATCAATAAGTTACCACTCTGTGCTGCAATCAGTTTCCTAACTCATTTCTGCTCCTATAAAAAAATTATCTTTTTCTTATTCTTTTTAAATTTTTTATTACTCAGATCAATACAATCAGAGCTCTGAGTCTGTCTCGCCTGCACTCAGCGCAGGCAGCCAGTGTGGGGACCAGCCGGTTTCTCAGTAATGTTCATGCTAAGAGAGAGATTTTTTCCTCCCACACCAAGTTCCTCCTCAGACTTCCTCTGAGGTGCCAGGGTGGCCCTGCTTCCCTTCACCACAACTTGCTCTCTCTGTCCTGCCATATCCGCTTTGTAAAATGATGCCTTCTAATTTTAGGCCCATTTTTCCCCCCACAGGTAGTGAATGCTCTGTTAATCTTTAGGAATGGTCCTCCCAAGAAGGCTGTAACTTCTATTTCAAGGAAGATTACAGCCTGGGTGAATGAATTTTATGACCGCAGTTAGTACTATTTCTAATCTGCCTTTGTTATCTAAGGTTTGGTAGAAGGTCACAGAAGTTTAAATCCTGGACTACTTTGTCAGAAATCATCTGCCTGAAGAGTTTTAAACTTCCCATCCTTTTACAGATCTGACCCTGCATTACTCTGCGTAAGTTCTGGGTTTCTGGAAGCCCTCCTATCCATAACAGAATTTCTGTTAATATTTCATATACTTGTCAGACTTTATGTAGTTCCTTCATCTCCACGTGTTTAGAAAATCTACATTTTTTCATAATTCCCATACAAGAGTCTGCCTAACACATGACAACAACTGAGAAATATAATTCCAGGCATTAAATCCAATTTGTATAGTGTTTTTATTAGAGAAACTGCATATCTATAAAACCAGCTGAAAAGAATCCATGGTTCTACTACTCAAAATATTCTGGAACAAAATCCCCTTCTACTCTTCCTCTCTTCTAAAGAATCCTAATATTTAGCTTGCAAAAAAAAAAAAAATCTTAAAGTGTTAAAAATATGTCCCAACAAACTGTAAACATAGCATCACACATAAAATAAGTTTAATTTGTCTTAAAGTACTGTCAAGATTACTTCCAGTGACGTGAAAGCCAGATTCAGAAATTAGATCCAGAATGGAGTATTGTTTTCCCTGGAAAAAATGTGCATTTTCAGTCTACACTAAGGAAAGGAGGAAGTAAAAAGAAAATATCAACAAATTAAAAAGAAACTTATTTGAAACTATGATCTTAGATCTGTAGAATCACCACAGTTTCTTAAAATTGAAGTCACAGCATCAGTTTATTCAATGAATTATTATTTCTTTCTTTTATGAAATGTTTAAAATCACATAATCTGACAAATTCATAAAAATACAATTTTTTAAAAATGTGCTGTTAATATGCCAATAACATAACAAATATATTCTGTAAGTTTTTGTTTGCTATATTCCCAGATTAAATATAAGGCTATAAAAAGTAAATAGCTCATTTAATGTTCAACTTCTCTTGTTGAAACTTGATGAGATTGGAATTATATTGTAAAGAAACTCATTGGAAACACTATCATTTCCTAAAAAAATAGTTCAATTCAATGTCTAATAAAAGGTAGAGCACTATTTCAAATTTAGGAGATTAAATATACTGGGCATCTGAATTCAGTTCAGTATTTACATTATTAAAATGGATACCCAGAAAAAAACAAGCAATAATAATTTATGTATATAACTTTAGGTACCAAAGTCTGAAAAATTATCTAAAAATCTATGTTAAAGGATGAAAAAAATGTTCAATCAATATGCATAAACTGTGGCTGCCTCTGATAGGTGACTGATAAAATAAAGGCACTAGGTCAGGAGAATATTTTTGTCCTGAGGTGCTCACTACCAAACTGCAAGCCCAGGGGATAGTTTGAGGACCAGCAAGACAATTATTTCCATGTCAAGTGCAATCATACTGTACAGGTATTCTCACATATGTTGATCTAAGATTATGATTTTGAGATGAAAAGCGACAGTTATCTCTAGAGTAGCACAAGATAGTTGTTTACTGCATGTCATGGTCAACACAGGCAAACACAATGCAAAAAATTACTCTTCCAAAATCAACTAGAATAAATCTGTGAAATAATGTCACAGGAAAAAAAAAAACTCATAAACAACTAGACAAAATTTCCTCTGAGATTTATTTAATGAAAAGCAGCAACTATCCTTTGCTTCACAAAAGTGTATGTCACCATACAGGAGAAATCCACATCTAATTATTTAGCAGAAAATGGGCTCTCTGACATGAAACAGGGAAAATTGTTTCATAAATCAATTTTGCACTAACCTTCTAAACAAAAATGCACCACGCATTTGAGATGCAATTACTCTGCCTTGCACATCACAGAATAAGGTGACTTGCTATTCATTGAAAGGAGAGGTGAGAGTTGCTCTCTGTTCCCTGCACTCTACATAACAATCCATGATCAGAGAAATTAAAAACCTTCACAACAAATACATGGTCCTCAGCTCTCAGGCACAGACTCATCTAAAACCCCTCCATGCAGCATTTCTTCACACCAGGGTCAGTGACAAGCTCAGCGCCATCCCACAGCAGCAACTGCTGGCTCTGCTTGCTTATCTACCTCCCACTGAGCATGCCACATAAATAATTTAGACCCAGCCCTTTCTGTTGTGTATACGGTTAATGGACACTTGCATCTGCTTTCCAGAAGCTTCTGGAGTAAGGAATATTTAAGTCAGAAGCCCAATTTTTTTACTATTTTAGTGTTATTTGTATGATCTTCTTCAAAAAAGAAAATAATCGGGGCAAATCAGTGTATGTTTCTAAAGAAAGAATGGTGCAAACACTACTATTTATACTGTCTTAATACTGCTGCACTATTTGTCTCACTTCCTAAAACTGTGTTAGGGAATTTACGACAAGGTACATAAATGAGAAGGTCTTGCCTGGATTTCAGGAAGGAATATGAGAAGACAGCCAGAGATGGGAGCTGGTAAGTCAAGCTGGTTTTGGTTGAGAGAGAGTTAATTTTCTTCATAGTAGCTATTAAGAGGCCATGTTTTATATTTGTGACCAGAACAGTGTTGATAATAGAGATTTTTTAGGTATTGCTGAGCAGTGCTCACAGAGAGTCAAGACCTTTCTGTTCCTCCCCCCCCCAGACCAGCAAGGAAGCTGGAGGTGCACAAGGAGTGGGAGGGAACCCAGTCAGGACAGCTGACCCCAGCTGACCCAAAGAATATCCCACAGCATACAATTTCATGCTCAGCATAGAAAGATGGGAGAAGTAGGAGGAAGGTGAGAGGGATATTTGGATTGATGGTGTTTGTCTGCTCAAGTCTCCATTAGGCATGATGGAAACCAGCTTTCCTGGGGTGGCTGAACACCTGCCCATAGGAAATGGTGAATTAATTCCCTTGGCTTGCTTTGCTTGTGAGCATCTTTTCCTTTACCTATTGAGCTCAACCCATGAATCTTCTCACTTTTACCTTTATGATTCTCTCCCTTAATCCTGTTGGATAAGTGACTGAGTGGCTGTGTGGGCCTGGTGTTAAATACTGACACAAGCTGATGGTTTACAGCAGTCCCACCCCTCAAATTCCAAGGTCTCTGAAATGCTCCTACTTCTACACATACAGTTCAGACATATTCATTTTCTGTGCATGTGCTCTAGTCATCAGAATCGCTTTTCCCCTTTACTGTACTTGTTTCTTTACATCATATGGAAATTTGCTTGGCTTGCTCACTCCACAGGGATGGTTTGGCTGATGTTATTTTAAACCTGATTTTCTCTCACAGTACCAAGAGCACAAAAGAGCAAATCCTTGAGCCAGCCATGAACCCAAGTGCAGCAAGTCCAAAGCTGCTTGGGAAGAGGCTGATTTTTACCAACATCTTGTAGTCAACAGAAGTGAAGTAAGCTGAAAGGAAGTGCTTTCTTGATGACACAGCTATAAATCAATAAATAAGGGATTAGAAAAATATTCAAAATGAAGGTGTCAGCATGGGAACACACACACAAGTCAGAGTGAATGAAGGAAGATGGTGGGTTTACCAGGGATGATGCTATTTGCATAATACATCAGTTTATACTTTCACAAGGATAAACACAAAGATGAAAATTTATTTGCTTAAATCCAAACTCATTAAATAATAAACATCCAGTTGCTAATAGTTAGCTTAGTAATCTTTGTGGAGATTAAATTTACAAAACTGCTTGGCTTTGCCCTGCCAAATCTGACACCAACATACTAACAATTTCTTCACTTCATTACTAATTTTGGTTTTAAATCCTGAAGCTATGGTTTCTTTACTGCACTGTTGGGGTAAATTCACCACTGATTTAAAATATACAATTCTGCATATTATATACTATACTATACTACTATAGTAGTATACTACTACTGCATATTATATACTATACTATACTACTATATTATTCACAAGCTATAATATTAATACTTTAATGCTGAAGATAAATTAATAAATACCATTTCTGGCATGAAATATGTGAATTACAAGGGTTGAAATATATGGATTGCAGTCACTTCATCATCTAGTGTCAAAGCAAAAAGCATCATGCCTTTCTTCATCACATCTTCCTATTCCACTTTTGTCCTTATATGTATTATGTCTGCTTTTGTGGCACATGATATGCATTCAATGAAGTAATAGTACTCCACATGTGGTAAGTGCTCTGCTCTAGCTTTACACTGTAGCACAATGTGCCATGTATTAGCAAACTAGACAATGATCTGATTTACAATGTGTATGACCCTGAATGTGAAAACGCTGCTCATAAATTGCGCTTTTTGTATCTATCACTTAGTCATCTACTGCTCTTACCTGACTTTAAAAACTGTTGGAATTACACAGTGAAAACAACTTGAAAGTTCATAGTATCCTGCAGGAGATGAGGCATTGTAATGCACATCCTCAATTCTCTGCAGGATTCACCAGACAGCAAATCTGTCAGGGCAGAGTCTGCAGGGAAACTACACTTTTCAGCCATCTCTGTTGTATATAATCCACATTATATGATGCAATAAGATATAAAATTGCCAGAATAGTCTAGAGTTGTTCTCTCTTGCTTAAAATTATATGTGCAAAGACAAGAAGACTGAAGTAGAGTTTGTATGTTTTGGAGTTGAAATCATATTGTCAACATGAAGCACCATAAATTTAAAACCATCAGCTGTCATGGCTGATCTTATACAGGTGCTGAACAGTAAGCATTTGTGCTAAAATAACACCACATAATATAACAGCTCTGGCAAGTGTTGGTCCATGTTTTTATCTAGACATAGTAAAGAGAAAAAAATAAATTAGCATATAGCATTGTGAACACTCACAAGTAGATACAGCTATAAGTAAATGCTTGAAAATGAAACCTTAATAATACAGGCTTCAGTAAATCAATAAAGAACTTTACAGATCCTGGACAGATGGTATTGTCCTACAACATTTATTTAGAAAGTACACCAGCAACATCTCCAGATTTTGGACAATGTGCTTTGTGACAGAATCCTCAGTCCAGCTGTAATTCAGATTTCCCTCCTTTCCCAACTTCTGTCCACAATGCCTGTCTTAAGGGTTTTATGGGTAGGATAATCTCTCACCCTCTCTGGAAACCTCTCCAGCAGTAAAGCCTGCAGAACCATAAGAGATGGTACCCTTTGGTACCATGAGAAGAAATGAGCAGCATTGGGTGGGATGGAACTGCTTGGTCCAACCTTGCTACAGCCAGAATGGCTGTATCTGGCCATGTCTATATTTAAAATGTAAACTAGTTGGGCCAGGTAGGGTGTAGCTGTGTGGCTGGTACCAAGTAATGCTTTGAGAGGACAAGAGTGTCAATTAAAACAATCAGCAACCCTGTCACTCCATGTTGTGTGTAAATAGCTCCAACTGCCCAGTAAAATGTCAAGAGGAAATGCCCTGGTTCACTCGTCATCTCTGTGGGATGTCTGACCCAGCCAAGGAACATCACTGTGCAGAGTACTCGTTACTTAACCAGTACTGTTCTGGGTTGATGCTCCTTCCCAAAGTGCAGACAACACCACAGTGCAACCCTCAGAAGCTCCCCTCATGCTGCACCTCCCAGCTGGGCCACGGTGCAGAGACACTCAGGAGGAAACCTTTCCAGCTACTGTCAGAAAAAGAACTTAAACTTGAAATAATGGGAAGCAGATGACTAGACTGATCATAAGAGGTGACCAGCTTGTTGACAGGTGATACATCTGGGGAAGATACATGTAAAACACACACAAACTGTGACAGTGGGTTGGTTTTAGAGGAGTTAATATATGTTGTGTGTCAAATAATGAGACAGGAAACAATGAAGATTATATTGAGGATTTAATTAAAATAAGAATATGTTCTTTAAAAACGTATTTGTACATAATGGCAACCATGCTCCAATTTAGAAGCTTTCAGCTGCTTTTTAACATGGCTGAATTACAGACCTTCTTCTATGCATTAACAACTTGATGGGTGCAAAACTTTTAACTTGAAGGACTTCACATTTTTGGTCATTATTTGAGGGTTATTTGGTGCAGAGGCCAAAAGGCAACAACTTCCATTACAGGGTTATTACTTGCAGATCAGGCCCCAGAAATGCAAACTTCAGGGCCACACCTCACACCTGTCTCTAGGATAGCTGCTGCTGCTCCCTCCCACAGAAATTTCTCATCCCATTAGTTCAGTCAATGATTTATACTGCATCAGTAATGCAAAATTACAACCCAAGAAATGTTAGCACCAAAAGAAAATCTCTACTTCTCACTCTTTTAAAATGTTTAACAGTGCTTGTCAAAATTGCTGGAAGTCCTTTTATACACAGGTCAGGCAGCCTGGCTGCAGGACTGGAATAATCCAGGAGTTTGCATTCTCACTTTGTCCAGGTATAAGGAATGGCCACAGGAGTGGTTGTTTATCAGGCTAGTTAGGACAAATATTTATATTTACTGCACTGAGCACCTTTACATTGTTTTAGATCAAAGAATTGCAAACTTTCTCATCATTTAACAAATAACTTCTTATTTAAAAGAAAGCAATGGTTATTTGGCTGTTCTTGTAATAGGACCAAGGTTTAGACTTAAATGACTGGTGTCTATAACAGGAAAACCAAAATATTTTTGGTAAATAAGTAAGACCAAGAGGGTAATTTCCTACTTTCATTTAGTCCCTGGAAATGGGTGTCTTCACAAGAGTGAAGAAAACAGAGTAGTATCTGTAAAAAAAATTGGTATTTGTTGATTCCCTTCAAGCCCATTGCAGACAAAGCTGTGTCAGCTGCACATGTTGCTGGCCCCAGCCCCATCTGCCAGTCCCACTGCTAAGAGCCCACCAGCTCCTCCAGCCTGCTGGCAGAAGGGTTTGTGTGGCCATCTTCCCACCATCCCTGGCAGAACCAGCCAGCTTAGCCAATACTGATTATTTCAGCTCTCAGGGTTATTTGGCTCATTTATACTGAGATGGGTTTGGACGTGATTACAACAGCAAGCCAGCAGCAGTGCTGTGGCAGAGGCAGCCCTTACTTCAGCAAAGAGAGGGTTACAGGGAGCTGGGACTGCCTGGAGGCATCACTCCTCATCTGGCCCCAGAGCACCTGGAAGGGGTGCACAGGCACCAGGTGAGTCTCACTGGGGGAACCCAGTTCAAACTAATTACTTCACAGGCAATCAAACAATCTTCAGCTGATAACCACTTCTAGATATCGTGGATCTGACTGATTCACACAAGAGACCAAAGCTGAAACTCTCTGTAGTCAATAATCAAAGCTCTGAGCCAGCTAATTCCCTTCTGTTAACACTGTCTACGTGCACACAAACACATGCACGTTTTCTCTCTTTTCCCTTTGTTTGCCACCTTGCCTTCCCTTTTCTTGCCACCTTGAGCAGTAGCTGCACTTCCGAAACAGGGCAGGGTGAGCACTCTGTATTCTGTGCTACTACCCTGACACGCACTGAGACCCACCTCTAGGTACTAGGGCCTGGAACATCACTGATGGTAGCAAAAATAAAAAAATAAAAGCATCACTGATGCTATATTTTTATAACCCAGGCAAATCAAAAGAACCTCTATAGTGAAAATGTTATCCCTTGCAACATATAGCATCCGTGAGCATAAGATATATTGGTAGGCTTACTCTTTTAAGATGCAAGCACAGGGGCTCTTGTGGATGTTTGCAAAGCAGACCAATTAGCATAAAAAGATTCTGTTCTGATTGTCCAAGAAGAAACAGGCCATACTTTACTTTCCTGTGGTGTTATGATTTCCAGCCCTCACTGTCTATCATTTTCTTGCCAGTAAATTACTGCTTCTTCACCAAAGATTCAGATCCACAGGCCTCAGCAACTCCCTTTTAAACTTTCAACAGTGTATCTAGAATTAAATTTATAACAAAAGTTACACAGTGTAGCACCTCACAAGTAACAATGGCATTACTTCCACATGGCCAAAACTTTAAGAATTTTTTTTTTAATGGAGGATCCAAAATTCAGTCACAAAAGTGAGAAGCAGCCAACAGTTCTTACAAGAAAAGAGGGAAACTGGGGAATGACTATTGAAAGTCTCACCTGTGGACAGAATAGGAAACAAGTACAGAGCTTCAGCAGCTAGGAAAAATGCAGGCACTTCTCCAAAGAATTTAACAAGGTAATCTTGGTAAACTTCCCAATGAACTGAAATTGAAATTTCTACATATGAGGAATCTAGGTTCAATGTCTCAATAATGGCAAAATCTTGTGCTGATTTTTTCCAACTTCTGCTGAAGTTAATCAGAAAGCACACAGACTTGCATCCCCAGTCTCTTGTCATGAAGAAATGAGCTGGAATGCCTGAAAAGCCAGGAAGTCAGGAAAACACAGAATCTTTTCAGTCATACTAAGAGGGCTAGCCCTATCACTGGTTTAAACCCCAAGAAAATCAGCTTGTATGATAGTTGCAGTTGTCTGTGCCAGAAAGGAATGGAACAATCCATGAGGTCACCCTCAACTCAGTGTCATTTTATCTGTGCAAGTTTAAATTTACTTAATTTGAGTCTGTGACTCATATAAGCATCTTGCTATAGCTTTTCAGGATGAGGGGCAACAGGTTTGATTCTGCTTAATTAAAAGTAATCAGAAGACTTACACAGACTTTTACAGGAATAAGATAGTCCTAAGTTACTAAATCAAACGTGTATTACAATACTGCAAAAGAGAAAAGAAAAGTTATTTTTTCAAGGAAACAGCTAAAATAGCAATAAAAATAGACAAAAATTTACCAGTAGGCTTTGTTAAATAGAAAGGATTTCTTGGTTTAAGTATGGATGCATCAATTTCCAGCAACTTTTCCAAAAGCATTTAAGTAACTTGGGAATTTAAGATCATTACATGCTTTTGGAAAACTTATTCTAAATCAGATTGCATAAAAATCTGTGAAAGTTTCAAGGAATGGATGGACTGATGTCCAAATTTTTCTCTTTTCTGCATTCCTTGCTTGTAGCTTCTCCCTCTGTTGGCTGCCCTTTTTTGCACTCACTTTTTTTTGAAATTAAAAAAAAAAAGGAAAAAAGCAGTACTCAGACATGCAGCCTGGTTCAAAGCTCTGGTGGGTAGCAGGGAAATACTTTAGAGATCAGGTGAAATGAATTCAAGATGAGTGAAAATGGTCTTTGGTTCTGCTCTGCTACCTTTTACTGAAGATTCACTGCAGAGATGTGAATCATCTCCATCCACACTGTGCTTTGCTTCTTGCAGGCATTTTTCACAGATCCCTCTTGCTTCTTTTGTCTCCCAGTGTCAGACACAGTGATTTACCATTGGTCACTGTGGCATTAAGGGTTTACTACCAGTTAGAATAAGTGTGAAGGAAAAGGAACCTGCTGCAAAATAAATAAATAACATAAGGGTAGACACTTTGTAATAAGGAATAACAATTAGGTAATAAAGAGAGGGGAAAATGGGAAAGCACAGCTTCTGTTCACTTGGCTTACAGCATAAACCAACATTTTTTACTTCAGATCAACTAAAATCTCTGCTTAAAGTAAACTGAGAATACAATTACATTCAGGCAATTGGGCTCTTTGTCTTTTTAGAAAGAAATCTCCTTCCCAGCCAGAATGAACAATGAAATAGAAATAGGGTAAAAATATATTTTTTAATGAACACATTAATAATCAAACAGGTGTAATTGTACAAGACACTAATGGAAACCATTGTTCACAGAAGAAGACAAACATCAACATGATAAAATGCTGGTTTTATAAGGTATATGAAACTTCAGCTCTCTTCTCTAAGTTATCTCCTCAATAAATAAATCAAGATCATGTATTTCATATAATAACTGTGATTATATTTAGGAAATTGAAATCACTGTTTTTTTAGAGAATTCAAGAAACCTAGGAGTGGTACCTGAAGTCTTAAATTTTATTTCTTCCTTCAGGGTCTGTAAATACTTTTGTGTTTATGATAAAAGAGATAGCAGAAAAAATGAAGAATATGTAGGAGAAATATGCATATTTTGAAGTTCTGTATTTTATCTGAAAAGGAGTTTTGTCTTCTTCATCTTTATATAATAGTCCAGAGATCCCATATATGTTATTAAATTTTAATGCCAATAGTATGCAAAGAAAAGCATGTACCTTACTATATACACTATAGTACAAAAGAGAACCAAATCACATCTAAATATCCCCCTATTTTTTCCCCAAATATTTTATACTTATGTTTAAACTCTTAGATGTGTCTCTGAGGTATTTTAAACTCTCAAAAAATACTTCAGCCAAACCCAGACTACACAAGGGCCTGAGCATCAAGTAAAATAAATTTATGCAAAATTAAACAAAAATGTTTTACTCAAAAGTTTTAAAAAAAATAAAAACCCAAACTGAACCAAATAGAGCAAATTACTTCTGAGACTTTTTAAAATTCTGTTGGATAATAAAATTAAAACTGCAGATAGTACCAGGGTCCATTCAAGCAAACATCATATTCATGGACTTTGTGATAATGTTTAAAACATTTTCTAATTTTTCAAAGAAGCATATAAGTTCCAAGGGCCAGTGCTCATTTGTCATTAGTAAGAAGGCTGTTATTTTGTGCCTGGGATGGTTTGGGAGAATATTGCCCAAAAGATAGTCCCCAAACCGTCATTCCAAGTAGAGAAATGTTGGATGTATGAAAGTAGCATTATTTCCTTTGAGCTTTTATCGCTCACAGTTTGGACCCAAAGATTTTGTTTATTCTCTCCCTAAATTAGGCGATTTTGTGGGCTGGCACTGGCCAGCTGCCAGGCACCTGTGAAAGCCACTCACTCCCCTCTGCAGCTGGTCAGAGGAGAGAAAATTTAACAAAGGGTTCATGGGTTGAGATAAGGCCCTGGAGAGAGATCACTCTCTGAATACCATTACAGGCAAAACAGGCTCAACTCAGAGATATAAAATGAATTTATTACTAACAAAATCAAGGCAGAATAATGAGAACTAAAATAAGCCCTTAAAAAAGCCCTTAAAATAAGCCCATCCTTCCAGCTTTACTTCATCCCCCTCAGCAGTGCAGGGAGATGGGAATGGGGGTTATGGTCAGTTCATCACCTGTGGCTTCTCCCACTGCTCAATGAGAGGAGTCCTTCCCCTACTGCACCGTGGGGTTCCTCCCACAGGAGACAGTTCTCCATTAACTTCTCTGGCCTCTCTCCACGGGTCTCCCACAGGGTCACAGCCTCCTCTCAGGCATCCACCTGCTCTGGTGTGGGTCTCCTCCATGGGCTGCAGGTGAATCTCTGCATCCCTGTGGATGCCCACGGGCTGCAGGGGCACAGCTGCCTCACTATGGGCTGCACCACGGGCTGCAGGGGAATCTCAGCTCAGCTGCTTGGAGCATCTCCTGTCTCTCCTTCTGCACTGACCTTGGTGTCTGCAGAGCTGTTCTTCTCATATGTTCTCACTCAGCTCTTTTGTGGTTGCAATTACAACTGCGCAACAACTTTTGTCTTGATTTCTCCTGAACTATGTTATCACAGAGGCATTACCAACATCTCTCATTGGCCTGGCCTTGTCCAGCAGCACATCTGTCTTTGAAGCCATCAGGGATTGGCTCTGCCAGACATTGTGGAAGCTTCCAGCAGCTCCTAACAGAAGCCACCTCCGTGGCCCCCCATGCTACCAAAAACAGGCCATGAAAACCCAATACAGTGGAAAGAAACCCCTTTCATTATATAATTCCAAGGGATCTCTGAGAAGAGATGGTGCCAGTAACTTTCCTTGCTTTTAGACCAATCCTTGGCATGGTCTGAGCGTAGGCATGATTCAAGGCACCATCAGCCAGCCAGAAATTTTTGAGGCAGCCTCTCTGCTTCAGAGCATGAGAGACTTCTTCCTTTTTTATTTTTTTTTTATCATCACGGACACAAGCTGCTATATGCAGATGCTCTTATGACCAAACAACAGTCCTGGGAAGTTCCTTTTAGTACTACAATCATGGCCAGAGGCCCCCATACACCACAGCCAAGCCTTTCCTTGAAGACATCCCTCCTGGGAAGAGTTTGTGCTGTTCCTCCTAATAACTGCTCACTTCTTTTTTTACTGTGGACTACAGGAACTATTGCTGAAGGCTACCACTCCAGGTTCTGCTGTGGAGATCTGAGCCTCTTGTTCAGCCATGGAATATATTGCTCTTATTTTAGATAATTTTCAAACTATTTCCTAACAGCAGGAAAAGCAGAGGATGGAGACTGCAACACATGGCACATGTATATCCACTTTTGATCCCCAGGACCCCCTTTGCAAATGAAATCTTGTACTTTATAGAGCTTCGTTTTCCCAGTAGTAAACTATTTAAATGGATAACCACATTTAAGCTACTCCTGGGGAAGAGCCAATTTAAGAAAAATCATCCAGGAATTCACTGCAAATGAGATGCTGCCTCTCCAAAGACCCTCTTCCTTGCCATCATGGTGACAGGCTTGGGATCAGCTTCTAACAGAATACCAGAAAGTTGGGAACTTGCCCATTATAACGTAAATTAAGATGGTTGGAACTATATAGACAAAAAAGGGGTCTTTCCCCCCAATTTTCCCCCAGAAAACTCCCCAGAAACAAACTATGTATCTTTCATGGCAAATAAAAATCAGTAACCATGTTAGAAATACTGAGTACAGCAAGGTGATTAAGGTGCAATTCTTTGGGACAGTTAACTACTGTAAGGAATTCTTATGAATTATGTATTGCATTTCAGACACAGAAAGGTGGTTGATGCTCCAAGTATTTCAGAGGCATTTTCACAATGCCCTTAACTACATGTTTAACTGTCAGTCGGCCCTGAAGCCACCAAGACTAAATGATCTTTGTAGACCCCTTCCAACTGTAATTTCCTATCCTACATCTAGTTTTTCTTTTTATAATTTTTATTAGACGGGCTATTGTAATGCTGTTATTATCATTATATGTATATTTATACCCCAGTTGAAGATGGCAGTAAAACTGTTATTGATTCATTATCAGGAATTCTGGGATATCAGCTTTAAGATGTGTTTTGCATCCACAGTTGGATCTATTCACAGGTGTTCACAAGCATTGAAACTTATAAATCTACTGCACAAAAAAATTAAGCCTAGTGTTCACACAGAATTTTTAAAGGGAACTACCTAATCTGGTCAGGATCAGTCCATTTAGCTGCTTGAATTGTTACAATGCAGAGAAAACTGCTGATCAACAGAACTGAAAAAATATTTCCCAGGAGTAAATTGGCATTTTGTCTTGGGAGAACAGATGTAATGTTCATGAAGCAGTACCTAGAAACAGCCAGCCTGTACTGATGGACAGAAGAGTTTCTCTGTCCATGGGTGGTCAAGCACACCCACAATTGCAAAATATGTCTAGCCTGGAAAGTGAACAGATATATAAATATCTCTTAGGATCACACAGAAAACTCTCTGCTACATGATGGGTTTTGTGACCTCTGTAGGGCTGCCTATTCACTCCAGCTTCCTCTTACTCAATGCACGCAGGAATGTGTTCCCCAAGAAATGAAAGTGCTATCTACTGCAATGGTGAGGTGCCTCAAATTAGCCCAATGGCTTAACTTTCTCTTCTGGCTGTTTTAAATTCAAAAGTCACCCACAATGAGCATGTTTATTTTTGATTGATTCGGTAGCCATTACTATTGCATTCATTAATTGTGGGCATTTCAAGGGCGCTGAAGTGTATTAATTGAAACAAGTTAAATCAGCAGTCATCTCTGGAATTATTCCTTTTCACTTTCTTTCTTGAACTAGTTGGCCTTGATGTCTTTGACTAAATCACCTGAATAGCATTTCATTGGTATTTCTAATTTATGCCACTATTCTGCTAACAGCCATCCATAAATGATCAGGGCTAATTTCCCTAATCTGTGGACATTTGAGAAACACTCTATTTTTTATTGTTTGCTCTTCAAAAAGTGAAGATGCTTCTACAATGGTTTGCTAACTCTGGAAGCTTGCCAGCCTTACTACAATTTTCAGCATTGTTCATGTCAAGAAGAGTTGGGTAGCATGAATCAATGTATGCCAAACTGGCTATAGGTCTATGCAGGAGGTCCACAGAGGTTAAAGAAACTTGTAGGTCAGTTGTAAGTAGTTCAAAGAATCCTTCATTTCTGCACTTTTGAGATTTTGCTTACAGCTCCCTTATCTACCAAACCAAAATCCCATTTGGTACAAGCAGAAGTTCAAAAAGTAGAACTCCTATTTGGCTCCTAGAAATAACATCTTTCCTTCTTTGGTAACTACAGACCTGCTGGCCCTAGTGTCAGGAAAAAGTATTAATTATATTGCCACTTTTAATCACATCAAGGGAGAGGTCAAATCTTAAAAAGCACAATAAACAGCTTTACACAAATCAAAACCTCCTTAATCTCCTTCTTTTACAGCCTGTTAAAAACCTTGAGTAACAAATTCACAAAATCTATTTTGTTTTATTGTGGTGGGAACTTGGGAATTTGGCTTCATCAATGCAAGTTATTTTAAAATCAAAAGAACACAATTTACATCTACAGTAGAGTGCTTGTCTACTGGCATTCTGTGATGGCTAGCTAAGGATTCACTAGCCCGGCCAAAGTCAAGAGTCATCCTTGGAATTTAAGAACCTTTTTGAAGTTACCATTTGACTGACCTTTCTTGTCTTCTTAATGTCATGCGAGCCAGTGAACTGAAGAGTAAAGTTCAGCTAAATCCAAAACTGTGCTAAAAGCACTACACACGCACGTCCTTCAATTTGCTTTTCTTCCTGTCGAGCATGACGAATTAATAGAGCCCTCTGAAGTTTACTGATGCAAAGCACTCAGTTGGATTCTCTTCCAAATTAAAATAACAGTATTCTTCTATAGATCTTGATAACACTTTTAAGAAATTGTGAAATTACCACCCTTCTGGTTTCTCTGAAATAAAGGTGAAACCAATTCAGAAATACACTTCTCAGCTCTTTATGGCAAAGCCAATCACTGAGAAGAGAGTATATTTCAAGACCTCCCACATCACATATATTATAATCACAGCTTATTCCTTGTCTGATATGGTAATTGCAGGCACAGAACTGCAGATACTGACTGGTAGAAACAACCATTCTGTATCTACCAATCTGGTAGGACTCAAACCAGGCTGAGTACAGAAACTGTCAGCCTAGTTGTCAGCATCACATTATGCCCAGTAAGCCTTGTATTGCAAACACTGCTTTTTTCACTGGTTATGTCTTCTGAAACATCCTTTAAAGGATAAAGCCAATGTGATTAATGCTAGAGAAATTAGATATTCAGCTACTGTTTCACTGGGACGTGACAGCCAGATATTAGACTAAATTACACAAAACCCTAAAAGTTAACTTTCAATCTACAGTATTTTTTGCTGATATTCTTCTGATTCAGATATTTTAGGAGTTCTGCAGTACGAAAACTTGTTTGTTTGTTATTTTTTCCCTTTACAGGCAGGCTCACAGAGGTGATACATGGAAATTGTGATCAAACTTACTGACTATCCCAAGGAAATCTGTTCTTTTGACAATTCAGCCCATGCTAAAGTACTGACAAAACCTGCAGAAGGCCTTACTCAAAGTTCATAGACCATGTTTTTAGAAACAGTCAAGACAAAGTACTTCTTTTCAAGTTTCCTTCCTTGCAGAAGTCTAAGGCCTAAATGCTGCCAGATACACAAGGGTGCTAAACTTTTAATCTTGCAGCTCTGCTTTTATTCAAGTTCATGGTCCACAAAGACCCTTAGGTCTCTTGACCAGAGCTGTTCTCCACCCTGTGCTTGAGTTCTTCCTTTCCAGGTACATACAGGCCTTTGCTTTTGTCCCGATTGAGCTCCAAAAGGTTCCCATCTATAAGATCAATGAAAGTTCCAAAAAAACCCCTAAGTCAGGAATACTAGTACACATTTCCTTTATTCCTTGCTTCTGGTTAAGCTCTTGCTAATGTTGCATACTCTTTCATTTTTCATAATTAATTTAAATTATAAATTCTTAATTTGGCTAAATTAAAAATTAAAAAAAAAACCTTTAAAATGAGACTCAAGGACCTGTTAGTCCAAAATTGTATTTCAAACAAAACCATTTCCTTACTTATAAACTTGTTCGCAGCTATGGTGACCTTATGCTAAAATTCCTGCTTAAAGGGGGAAGAGTGATTATAAGCCAATTACTTGTACACAAAGAAAAGCAGTACCAAAAATATTATGGTTCTTATTGGAGGTATTAAAATAATTACATTATAAGGAAAACAAACATTCAGAAACCTTCCCTCTTTACTTCTCAGTTTTGTGGCACGAATTTAAACAAGTTAAAACAGTAAACAACCAAATGATCATCAAAAGGTCACATCATAAAATTATGTTTTCACATGTTTTGAGCTTTCGTAAAATCATCTGAAGTTTCACTGTTTTATTTCTGCTTCATGCTGCTTTTATCTGTCCATACTTGGGTATTTGTACTTGAAACTGAATTCTTCTATGGTGTTGGAGAAGACACGGTGTGGGGAGATTCAATAAAGAGAATTGGTCAGATATTTTGTTCCAGTTAAAGAAATTCCTTACACGGGAGCCACAATGCAGTGACATATTAATATCACCACATGAATGTTCTGATTTTTAAGTGAAAGACCCACATGCCATCCTCTCCCACTCTCAAATTAGTTTAGCCCAAACCCATAAAAAAAGACCCCAAACCTAAAAACCACACTTATCCATAAAAATGTAACCATTTTAATGGGAGTTAGTAAAATTTTCCATCTCCAACATTATCTGCTGATATATGCCTGATACATCACACATGTTTGCAAATCCTCACAATGAACAAAAATAGAAACTCATGTCTCAGCCTAGGTAGGAATTGTAACTTACAGTATACTGGAGAGAAGATAAGTAATTATTCTTCCCATTGGAAAGGTGGTATCTGTCACTTCAGAAGATGTACACTCTATGTTTTCATAGAGAGAGTTCAAGGCTCCGAATAACCAAAGTCCATACTGGGTTTAGAGTTCCCCAGTAATCGCAGTTCTGGGCCATTAACAGACATCTGAAGCACAGGTCACGGAGCAGAGACCCTGTTTTTTTGCATCCTATTGCTGACTCCCAACAAGGAGAAGCTGTCCAAAGGAAGAACTGTGCAGAAGTTGGATTTAGTAGTATTGTAATTGACCAAAAAACACGCTGTAGACAATTCAACTGGATGCCCAGCATCAGCAAATTTCAATGACAACAATGTATTTCTATTTCTCTTTATAGAAAGATAAGAGTACCAAACTCTCTCATGTGAAAAGATTTATTTCTGCCTTTCATTCTTATTTGAAAGACACATGAAACAACAGTGATAAACACCACTGAAGAGACCCAATGGAATTAATAATTGTCTCTCCATAACAAGACTTGGCTAGCCAGCAATAAGTGAGACCTAAGAGCATGCAATAGGAAAAGTTTTCAATAGCTACTTCACACACATACAGGACTGGGAATGCTCACAGACTGGGTAAAAAATGGCCATGCCTGTGTAATTAAACACTCTTATCAGGATGGACATACACACAGGAGCCAAGTTAAAACTGTACAGGCAACCTTAATTATGACTTTTCTTGACTTTGAAATTAAAAATGCAGAACTAGATTAAAAGAACATGATTGAGATTGCAATGTCATTTGGCAGTGGTGCCATGAAAAAACAGGCACTATGATACAAAGTAAACTTGACCTTAGCAGAAAAGAGAATCATAAGACAACACATTTGGGTCATTGTATTTTTTGTAATAATAAATCTAGATGAAGCAATGGCAAATACCAAAATTTAATAAAAACTGTTAATGATAATAACAAATAACATCTTGCAAAACCCAGTAACATCTATACATCTGCTTTTTTTGTTAATTATTGATTTCAAACTATGTTTTCATTGCTTATCTATTCCACTTAATTGTAGTGTCTTCTGGTCTCCTAGTTAATCCAGCCTTGTGTCCTGAATTATGTACCTATGTTTTTGGTGAAAGGCAGAGCCAACACACAGATTTTTTTTTAAAACCTGAATGAAATAAAAATGTTTTGATGCACCAGTTTTGTTTCCCAAACATGACTTAAATTATTCACTAAGTTCTACTGTTTATTCACTACGATATAGTCTTAGTATATGAAAACCCTATACATGTTAGAGAAAACATAAATCCCCCATGCCATTCTTGCCCAGGAACAGCTGGGAATGGATGGATGGTTTTTACACACCCCTCACCACCCCCAACTCAGCCATCACAATCACCTGTGAAGGGCTGTACCTACAGTCTCTCATTTTTAAGGCTATCTGAAACAATGGAAAGAAAAAAAACCTTCCCATTTAGTTTTGGAGGAATCTGAAGGAGGACATGATCCTGAGATGATGGCTTCTGGAACATACAGCCATGGCAAGAAGGTCTGAGCAAAAGCTGTCACCAATAAAACAGTCTGCAAGTAGAAAGTCTGAGACATTCCTCACATTTCAGCAATTGGAGCATAGAAGAAACCATGGAGATTAACAAGGGAGTATCTGAACAGAGAAGAAAGCACATGAGCAAAGGAGGGTCAGAAAATCAGACTCAGATAGGAAACAGCTATGTATTCTTTGCATAGAGGATTGAAAAGAGAACTGTACATGAGATCAGCCTTAATGAGAACAGGCCAAGGGAATAGTATCATGGCATAATTTCAGACTTATGTGAGAAAACAGAGGAATTTACAAATCACAACTATTTCCTTGCTCCAGTACGAATTATATGTGTACATGAATTTGATGAAGGATTGGGAAAACTTATGGACTTCTAGACGCACAAAAGCTTATCTAGGAACATGTATAAAAATTAAGGGCATTTTTCTTATCTGGTGCAGTTGTCTGCTACTGCTAGGCCTATAAACAGCTCTAGAGATTCATTTAAATTAGTTCAAATGCTGGATTTTTAAACTATTATTATATAGTGTAATATCATCGTAGCAAGAATCCAATCTGAGGAATTATCTGAAGCATACTGAAATAATAAGAAATATTTCCAAAGGATTCACTGAAACACAGGTATTTTCCTCAGTTTCTGCTTCTAGCATGTCCAGAGAAAAAGTGCAGGACATGTTCAGTATAGCTGTCAGGTAAGAATCCAGTCAAACTAGAATTTGTCTCAAGATGATGTGATTATGTGCAAAACATGACCCACTCTCTGGCTGCTCCTGTATCCTCTGAGGAGCAGACTGAAAATAGATGTCAAGTTGAATGGCTGACTTTGTAGGAGAATAAATTTTTCGAATTAATTAAACTTCGTGTTTTGTTGTTTCCCCTCCTCTGCAAATTATCCAGGAGTAGATTAAAAATTTTATATTTTCATTTAAATCACAAATCAGACATATAGTCTGATTCTGAGCAAGTTCAAAAATTCCCTTACTGGTGTTTTTTTTTTTTATTTTATTTTGTTTTGTTTTTTTTTTTTTTTATCTGAATGGTTAAACATAGTAGAATAGTTTTACATTTGAAAGGAAACAACCCCCCCCAAACTATTTCCACAAATACTTACTTACATTTATTTACCATTTACTCTTTCTATGAAAAATTCTGTCAGCAAAGCTTTTCACAAAAGAATGTCCAAAGAAGATGGAGGGACACAAACAAGGAAGGCAAGTAAATATCTGAAAGCATTTTCATGCTGTTCACCCATTCTCTTATTTGCAAGGGCAGAAGCCATTGTGTCAGCTACTTATGGCAATCAAGTATAATTTGTCACAGATGTCCTGGTAAGTTTTGTACAATATGAAATCAGTCAAGGTTCAAACAGGTCTTGGTCACTAGTCTGATCTTGGGGACACTACTCTAAGGCAGCCTTTAGAGACCTGTGGTTTTTATTGGCTTCATATCTCACAAACAAAGTATTTCACCCAGCCTTTACATCACCTAGCTATCCTTGCTCATTATCTACCTAGGTGTGTTAACCAGCATTTCTTATATGAAATAAAAACATGTTATTCTGACACTGCGGTTACTGTCTCCTAGCAACAGAACTTCTTCTTAATAAGGCACTTGTTATTTTCAGGGGTCTATCATGAATACTTTAAATAGCCTTAGTTTTTTGTATAGATTCCCTAACCTGATCAATTATTTTCTTTTTAAGTTTGATGACCTATGAAAATGTTTTATAATTACCATAATAGCACAATAATGTGATCTCTAAAACACAAATCTCTTTGTACTAATGTTTCATTTCAACACTGCAGTTGAATTGAGTGAAAGAAAGTTATTTCTCACATTACAAGGGATTTCTGTTTAGCCAGTTTTATTCTCATGAGTACAGATCCTCATAAGCATTTTTGTAACTTATTACAGTAGATCACAAATAAGCATACCATAAAAAGAGAGGAGAGATTCATGTTTTACTAGTTTTTTCAAAAAAAAACCCAGTGATCTTTCTGGCTTTGATCAACACACAAAAAGTGGATGTTTAAAGGTAAGTGACAGTAGAAAAGAAAGGAAAGCAAAAGTTGGAAAAAATAACGGGAAAAGCCCAACTGAAATTACTTAGGCTTGCAATCTAGATATCTGGTGAATTTAAAACAAAATGCTAAGGTAACAGAACACAATATAATTTGTATCTGATGGACTATTTTATTCTTGTAAACTTTTTTTGTTCTTGTCAATCTTATAAAATTATACCTTCTCAGGGTAATTGTTGAATTCATGCAGAAATAAGTGCAATGCAATTTTACTTCTAAAGATAAATCATTCATTTGTGAGAAATGAGTTTGAAAAAACATAATGAAGGTATTTATTACTTCAATAATTTTTAAAATTGGTCAAGGTGATCTAATGTTCATATTTTGGTGACAATGTAGACATCATTGCAATTGTCACCTGCCAAAGACTGAATACACATTTAAAGTTATGTATTTCACATGTTATGTATTAATGTACCAAGTTGCAATGTCAATTTGCAAACTGCCTGACCTACAGTTTATCTTCTCAGGTGGACCTAAGGTCAATATGCAGAATGAGTTATCTAAAGAGGGGAAAAAGCAGCCAGAGGACAGAACTGTGCTACTGTCCAGCTCCAAATATACTGACCTACCACAAGGTCATGAAAGCCTGCTTGAGAAGAGAAGGCTTCAGAGCAGCTGAACAAGCAGGACATTTCCCAGGCAGGACAGCTTTCTTTGCTCCACTACTGAAAAAGGTGATGAAGAGGAGTTCCTCTGGCAGCAGCTTCTTTTGGTAGCCTCTGAAACCTTACAAACCCGTGTTCCCCTGATCCTGGAAGACCTCAGGATATTTGGGGGGGGATAGCTAGAAAGCTATGTCATAAATGTCCCTTTATCCTCAAGAACAAGGAATTTGCTAAATCTATAAGGCTAGCTGTGGGTGAGCTAAAATGTCACCAGGGACTGAGAGGGAGGGTTTGAGAAGTACTGAAAAGTCTATTGTAATAGAGAGAATTTCACTTCAGTTGGCCCCATCTTTTTCAAATCTCACCTTCCCAAGTCATCAACTTGACTGGGTAGCCCAAAAGGTTTTCCAGTCAATAGGATAACTGGCACAAACACTGTGCTATGTAAGCTAGTCTCATAAAGACATAAATCCACTTCACTGAACTTTTTGAAGATTAAAAAAAAAAATTGCCCAACAATGAACACTAGTTGCCTAAGTAACAGGTGACACAAATTGAAGATATTCCTATATAGAGGAAAAAGTGCCAAAGTATTTGAAATATAACTGAAACCCAGTGGAATGGATTGTAATATTAAGACAATGGAATTCAAGTTTACCAGTGACACAGTACATCACTGCATCTACATCCTCCTTTCAGCGACAGTGTGGAATTTAAGAATACCACGCACAAACCCAAACGGGATACTCCAGGTCATCCACTCCTTTCAAGTAGCAACTATCACCAGAAAAACAGATAAAATCTTTCTTTAATGGTTGCCCATGTTGTGGAGGATTTGAAAAAAAAAAATATATTGAATATCATTCTGGTAAACAGTTTACACTTAGATTTTTTGAAAAGCACACAGTTTGTTTAGTGAGCACATGCAGCAGCAACAGAGAGTGCAATACTGAGTTCCATTGACAGAAGTGTTTAAAACTGACTTTAAAAGTTAGTGGCTGGTTTGAAAAACAGTTATTATGTTGTGTTTATTTTCTTCAAGCAGCATGTGGTACAGAAAATATAAAGAATACAGCAAGAACTTGTAAAAGGTAATGTTTCAGTTAAGACTATGATGATGATATTTAAATAACAATTACAATTGTTATTATTAATATTAAAATTGCTTTGAAAGGACTGATGAAAACCACAAATATATAAATAATGAGAAAGTAAAGATAATTACAGTAGAATCTACTATTTTCTAAAGGATACAGGGCTTTCCAAAATGTTGTTAATTATTGATAAATCTCTTGAAAAAATAAGGTAATTTGTAGATGATTACAAAAACATAAAAATAAAAATTGGTTTCATTGTTAGAAGTCTATAAAAAGTTTAAAAAAAAAGTGGGAAGGTGGTGCTGATATGGCTTCTAAGATATCTAAATAGATCATTCAAAAATAGACTACAAAAAAAAATAAAGATGATAAAAGATAAAACTATTTCGGTTAACAAGTTCCATGGTAACTAAGTCGTCTCAATCAAATCACTAACCTTTTCTGACTGGTATGAGTTTAGTAGTAACATTTCTGTTGATAAAACATTTAGATTAAAAAAAAAATTGCTTAGCACTATATGACATATTGATTTAAAAATCTTACTGTTTTAAAAATGACAATATACACAAGTAGTGACATCTAACATGTACTGAGGGTCTCAAAAACTGCTTTAGCAGAACATTTGAAAATAGGGAAACTAAACAGTGAGATTATTCAAAGTTCTCTTTAGGTTGAAGTCTCATTAATATTTTTAATCAATGATTTGAGGATATTTTTGATGAATAAGAATAGAAAATCTTTGGCAGTTAAACACATTAGTTGACAGAGATTCGTGGAGTGGTAGGTAATGGGGGAGCTGCTTACTGCTACAAACAATCTGAATCACTTACACACAAATCCTCTGTAAAGAAACAACACAGGTTACAGTTAATGGGGGAGATTTTCTCAGTTCACTCCTTTTACTGAGGAGAAGACAGACAGGATCTGGTTTTACAGAGTGGTTCTTTTCTCATTTTAAAAATCAAGCTGCTTGCAAGGAGATTACATTTAGACAAAGAGTGGCAAAACTACTCTCAGTGACTTAAATCTGGGACAAGAAGAATAACTTAATAGTCCCCGTTCAACAGTGCAGCCTCCTGAGCTTCCCATTTTCCCCGAGTCTGGTGATGTTCTGGATACCTTTTGTTTTGGGGGGGGGTGGGGAGGAGGTAAATGGACATTTTTGTCCTAAAACTTTGGTTACCTATTCCGCAGAAGAGCCAGGAGATGCTCAGCTGAGAACACAACTCTGCAGAGATTTCCTGTTCACCAACATGTACTCCAAGCAGCCGGTGCTCAGCCTGAGAGAAGTTCACAGCATTTCTAGGTGAGTGCACAAGAGCCCACCACCACCACAAGCAAGGACAGGATGAACAATGTGTGTAGGTGCAACACAAAAGCTCAGTCACACAATCATACAGTTGGTTTGGAGAGACATTAAGACCACACAGCTCCAACCCTCCTGCCATGGGCAGGGATGCTCAATGTCAAAGGTAAAAAAACAAACCCCTGCAGTGCACTAGGCCCAGACACCTGAAGTACCAAGTGACTGGGAAACAATATATTTGGAATTTCACTTTACTGTATTGTCCAGTTAATTGCAAAGGCATAAAATAATCATCTTGTGCATGCTGGCATCAGTACTGCTCCTACAAAAATATTTGCAAAACAGAGACGTTTATGCTGAGAGACTTGAAAATGTGATTTTCTATGTATTTTAAGGAGAAATTAACATTGTAAGTCCGTTTAGAAGGTCCCTAAACTTGGCAAACATAAAAGTGGTAGTATTAACTGCAATAGTATTTGGCAAATTCTGTAAGCTATCAACAATTTCAAATCTTCAATGAGTAAGACATAGACAGAAAGTATACAACATAATTAAGTTCACAAATAAAATTATTGGAAGGCATGTCTACAGTGTGAGTAGATAGGGCTTAAACATCCAAGCAAGTGCCTGACCATACTCATTTACTTACTTTGCACAGCAACAGGTGTGACTAACCCTAGTCCAAAAGTGTCAGTGCAGCATTTCTCTTTGGCTAATAAGCCTTCTCTGGCAGAGCTCGGTCGCTCAGGTGCAGAGCCCTGTTCCACACCTATTTCACTTCCATCCCCAGCACTATCTAACACATTCCCTGGGGTGTCTCTGCACTGCAGGAGATTATCGACTTGTTCAAGAGGTGTTGTGACTTACACTGTTAAGCACTGGCTGTGAAGAGAAGGATGTCATTCTAGCCCTCAACCTAAAACCCAGACCTGCTTTCCTGTCTTTTTGTGAGCATTGCAAGAAAAAGCAGAGCTGTGCCACACCCCTGGAACTAACATAAGAGGAACAGGCAGCAACTGACAGAACCAGAGGACACAGTCTCAAGCTGTGTCAAGGGAGATATAGGTTGGATGTTAGGAAAACATTTTTTACAGAAAAGGTGATAAAGTACTGGAATGGCCTGCGCAGGGAGGTGGTGGAGTCAGCATCCCTGGATGTGTTTCAAAAAAGACTGGATGTGGCACTGGGTGCCATGGTTTAGTTGAGGCGCTAGGGCATGGGTTGGACTCTATGATCTTGAAGGTCTCTTCCAACCTAGTCATTCTGTGAATTCCGAATATTCCACTGGGAAACAAAATATATGCACTGATGGAAGCGGCCATCATTAGCTGCATCTGAAACATTCTTAATTTTGAATTGAAGACAATGTCCAGTTCCATTCCTGTGTTTAAGTATTTCTTTATTTGCCTCAAAAAAGCAAACAAAAAATACCCCAACACTGCAGATGTGAGAAGGTGAAGGCTATGTGGAAAAATCTAGTAATTATCTCATTAACAAGAACAAAATTTGTCAACTAAGTGTGCTATAGTATAAATTTCTCTACTCTGGATAAGAAACAGCACAGAAATACTCATGTCCTTGACTCAGCAGAAGCTTTCTCCATCAAGAACAGTGGGACCAAGGTTTAACTCAGAATGTCTGTTAATCACATGGACAGAGTAAGATTTATTGCATCTCTCATTTCTCACTTTTTAAGATTTTGGGATTAGTTTTCGAGGAAGACACTCAATTTAAGGGACTGTTACTTAGCAACCATAATCTGGTTTAAAACAAAGCTGTAGCCTGTGCTTTTCTTTCAGCAAGGAAATAATAGATCTCTGTCTTTATGTGCTTCTTAACAAATAAATAGCTGAGGAAACACCTAGACTGAACATCAATGGAAGGCTGCAAGCAACCTGCTGGTCGAAGAAGCATCCTTACATTGTTTGACCCTTTCCTCATTTTTGCAATCATGGCAAAGAAAGTCTCAGTTCTTAAAAAAAAACCACAACATATTTACTTGAAAAAAATGTCATCCGGACAGTGTTTGCTGGCTGATACAGAGCAGCCATGCCCATGGATGTGGGAAATATTATGCTTTTGAAAAAAAAATGGGAAGAATAGATACCTGGTGGGCTTTGTCCCCTGCAATAAAGATGCAGAAGATAGCAAGAAAAGCCAGGGAATATGTACTACCTAACTCTCAAAATCAAATATCAGAACAGAACAACTTTCTACCCATCTAAGACTCAAGCAGAGATCCCACAAAACTGCCAAGCATACTGGAGCTAAGCTGGACCCAATTGTATACTCTGACAGATTTTGGTGCTCCTAATCATCGTACATAACATCCTGAGCTACCCAAAGGCTTCAAGAAAAGGACAAGGCAACAACATATGGCCTAACAGACTGTTCATGTCTTCTCCTAAACAAGGCACAGCTTCACCTTAGACTGACCTTGCAATTACAGGCTGTGGGGAACAGTTAGGCACTTGGAAACAGCACAACAAATGGCAGAGACAGGGAAAGACTTAGAAATACTGAGTGCAGAGAGCCCTTGATAGGTAAGCCATTAATTCTGGTCACAGTGTCTGAGACAATCCTGCTCCACTCAGACCACTTGCTATCAGAATCTTAAAATGCAGCCTGGGAGTAGAAGAATCCTTTACCCTCTCCCTTCCTTTGCAGATGAAACAATGATAAAAGTTCCTCCAGAGATGAGCTTTTAGCAATTTGAGGACATGATTCTGAAAAAAAAAAAAAAAAAAAAACCTCCCCAAAGTGATAAATTTAAATAACTGAAAAGCAAGCAAAGTGGGTTAACATCCCAGCTTCCTCCAGCAGCAAGAATGGAATTTGAACAGTTTTTCCAGAGCAATTATTGAGTAGCTAAGGAAAAATTGGAATGCCACCTCAAATAACTCATGTGTATATGACATAGTTCAGGAATATTAATAAAATCCACACATCCAGAGCCTGAACTGATTAGAGCTTACGAGATACTGGATTCTGGGCAATAACCTCCCAAATTTACCGTAACTATTCTGTACCTAGTGTCATTCACGTGGGGCAAAAATAACTTGTCAACTCTTGACAAACCCCTAAATCTTAGAAATATGCTATTTTAAACTGTGAATTTGTTTTGGCTTTCTTAACTAGTCTTGAGCACAAAAACTTAGGGATAAGAATGTCCTTGTATGACTTCTAGACTGGAAATTGGGGTTGATGTATTTCTTTTAAAAGTACAAACATTAACATACATGTATCTGATGTGCATCAAAAATAAACATAATTATTATTTGCAAATATGCCAAAATCCAAATTGATCTTGTAATTTAGTGGAAAAAAATTATGTACACTGACCAATCTACAGGACTACAGTTAGCAACAAGTATGACAAGTAATTTGCATTTCTTGCCAGAAAACCAATACCCTTCTTTTACCCCCTCTAAATCAGAACTGGCTTTACATCAAGTGCTAGAGCTTAGGAAAGCTAAAATATGTTTTTCCTCTGTCTCATCCTTGTGTTTCACTGTGAAGGGGTTATTTCTCCCAGGAACACAGTAACAGCTGCTGGCTCTTTCCTCCATGATTTCACATGACACATTTCTCACTGGAGCTTTCAGCAATTTAATCTTATTGCCTTACTGCTTTAAGTGTTTCTTTCAACATGCTCAATGTTGTATACATAAAAATTAGATATGAGGAGTGAGGGGAAAATCCCTTTAATTCAACAGATTGCATGAAATGCCTCTGTGACTGAAGATGCTACAGCCATAGCTGAGTTTTGGGTGCAGGGAGAACATTTATTTTATTTCATTTTTTTAAAGTGCAATATGTGCTAGACAATGTTTATGTGGAGACTAGTGATTTTAAAACTGCCATTCAGTTTCCCACCTCCATCAGATCAGGTCAAGAATCTTGGAGAATTTACCTCAATGAGGCAGGAAAGAGGTCACCCATGAGGGTAAGAAACCCCGTAAGAGAGATTGCTCAACACCTGCACCACTGTGTCAGAGCACTCTGCTGCTAACAGAGGGCATTAGCCAGGGTTTGCTCACATTGGTATGGCTAAAAACCAAGGGGATAAAATTCAGACACAGCACCCTGATCAAACTTTCACAAATTTCTGACTGTAAAAACCATCGTGTTCACATTTTTACATTCAAAAATTAACATTACATCAATTAGTTACAGTTTCAGCTTTGAGGACTCTGAGCTATCTCAGCCAAAGACAAGAAAGGAACCCCCAGGAGGTCACTCAACCCTTACTTGTTTATTCAGAACATGAAATCTAAATCTCATTGATCTTCTGATCACTACAAATTATCGGTAAGCTCTGCATTAAACCAGGCTGTTGTAAATTGAGGTTGACAGTATTATCACTGAAATAAATGCATGAACCTTGTGTTTGCCAAAGTGTGACCTCCTGGACAAGGGGTGTGGCACTGTAGCACTGCTAGTACTGAGATTTTTAATCCAGCTACCACTCTCATACAAATTATTTAAATCGCACAATTAATTTTGCTAAATAACATTTTTTCACACTAAACCTGCACTGCGACTTAAAAATTAAATAACCCAAAAGGATATCAGTGCAACATTCCCATCTTCAGGTGCAGGATCACAAGACTCACCTGCATCAGGACATTAATGCACTTCCAGCCAGCCTCCTTGAGTGAAACCATCCTTTACAGGCATTCTCTCACCAGCTTGCATGTCGGCAGGATAAAAATTTGAAAGAACAAACCCAGAAATTAAATGTGAGTGTTTAGACCAGAGAAGAAACCTTATTAATAAAGTGATCGACAAGAATTTTTATATTACAGGAAGCAAAGAGATTACAGAACATAACTGGCAGCTGATTTAGGGAGCTGGCATGATTGCTAGGTTTGCTAACCAAGTGTATATTAACATCTTTCTCTGGTTTTGTCATTTTGTTGGAGTTTTTTTGTGTACTTGAAGATTACACATATTGTTCCTTAGTCAGGGCACTGTGTCGCCCCCTCAATGGTAAAGAATTACTTAAAAAAGTAAAAAAAGAAAGAAGAGAGAAAGAAAGATTTACTTAATCCTTTGAAAGTTTTTTGTTGATATGGACCAAGGGTAACATTTAACATGAGGCAAATTACATGGTTAAAATTATAAACAAGTAAAATTTCTTTGACAACCAAAGCTTTTATGGAAATGTGGAAATTGGCATGCCATGTCTGAAAGACAGGCATGTACCTGGGAAGAAACTGGGGACACCTAGAGAGAGGAGTTCCAATTGTAGAAATTTGCCATTTTTGTACATTCTTTTCCTCTTACAACAGCTAATAGGAATGATATGGTGTATCTACATACAAACATATTCACTTGATTAGTGACATGTTTATGTTACATTATCTTATAATCAAAATAGTTCACTTGAGTTTGAAAAGCCTGAAGAAATCCTCTTGACAAGAAACCTCAAGATATATCTACAGATGAACTGAAGAACTTTGGTTTGTAATTAAGGGATAGAGCCAGTAATTGCCTTTGGAGTCTGAAAGATTGGCACCACAGTCCCAAGTTATTTTAGGCACCTGTGTTACAAAGTAGAGTTGGGAACCTCGCTCTGTGCACACCTCCCTCCCTCCTTGAAGGATACCCTGAGCAGGGCCTACCAGTCATCCCAAATGACATCCAGTGGTACTTGTCCAAAAAATGATTCATCTCTTTGGGCCACAAATAGAGCATTCAGAAATCAGGGCATAACTCCACAGGCACAGAGTAGGAGGCAAGGTCTTATCTCCTGGCTCCTGTTGCTTTGGGTTAGAATAAAAATCCATCTGGTTTAATAATCTATTTCCTACTATGTTCAGTAGGCCATAATTAGAGGAGATTTTAAGAAATGGGATGAGAATAAAGTCATGCTTCCTGGTCATATAGTGTTGATTGTCCTAAGTTAGAAGGAAAAAGGCTTTCTAAGTTTGTGTGGCACAATCAAAGGTACATGGCACCTTTTAACAGCCAAAGTACTCTTCATGAATTCTTCATTAATTCCATTATTTTGTCTCTCAGACCATAATATATGACCAAGTTTCACAGTTTCATGTGTGGGAAGTAACATTTTTCTAAATTTGGTTATCTCTCAATTCTTCAAGTGTGAGTAGAGATGAGTAACCATTTCCTCCCTTCCATTTTTTTTTAGGACCCTGTTGAGGACAGTAGCAGCTCCTTAACTCTTGATCATCTCTATTACCCTTTTCTAGTTTATGTAACATCTCTATTGTAGCACAGAGACCAAAGCTGAGGCCAGTATTCCAGATGTGATACATTCAAGATTTATACAGTGAAATAATAAGGTTTTTCGGTTTGCTCTTTCACAGATGAGTATTTCCTAACATTTGTCTTTTCAAGCTTCTATTTTTTGAACCTTTTCTGAGCCGTAAGTTCAGTTCTTGGGGTGATGGGGAAGACCAAAATTCCCTCTTCTCTACTCTTTCCCACACCTCCCCCTGCCTTTATGTTCAGAAAATAGTGCTATAACAAGAAAAACCACAAAGGTCAAATACTCTCTTCATCCTCAAATTCAAAAACTCACTACTGAATTAATAGCCCCCACAGGCAGGAAAACAAGTAATTCTGATAATTTCTCTTTGTCGAACTAAGGAGTGATTTATAGTGATAGTCAGATATCACCTGATAGAGAACTTTTCTGTAGTAAAATGAAAACTCAACATTCAATTTTCTGAGGGAAAAAAACAGGAGGAGGTGACCCAGCTTCTACTTCTGCAGCTACTCCATGGCTCATTCAGCAAAAGATCCAAGGACAAGATACAGATTCCATCACATTTCCAGTGGCACCAGATCTAAAAACTCCAGAAAATACCCAGTTTAGATACTTCCCAAACTGATTTAAAAACAATAATTAAAAAAAAAAATACCTCCTCCCCACTGAAATTTTGCACATCAGTCTTGGGGTTTAGGTTACAAGGACAAGTTTTTAGAAACACCAAGATTACAACAGGCAGCCTGACTGATTCCTTCATGATTCGAAAGGGGAAAGTCAGGCCCAAACTAGACTCACACATCTACAGCCAGGAAGCCATTTGCAGCACAACATCAACAACTTTATTGACTCATTCTGGACAATGCTGCATATATATATATATTTTTTTTCTCCCTTACAGGTCAGTAGATGGCACTCTCTATATTTACTATCTTTGTGTTTTGCACACTTGTCAAAGAAATGCTGCTTCTCCTCAACCACAGTAGTAGATCACAAGTCCTTAGACAGCTTCTCTTAGAAGGGAGCTCTGTGCTTTACCGACTCCTTAGTGCAGATTTCAGTTTTCTCATGGCATACTGTCCAGTCAAGTTTGTTGATAAGGACCTGTAAACCCATGGAGACATGAATTTCACATATGGTGTGTCCTTTATGCAGTTAATGAACAATCCACTCTCCCATCTACAGTGTAATGGGCCTCAAAATTGGCCCTTTCTACAAAGGCCAAAAATGGTTCAGCATTAACAAAGCATCAGCATATGACAGCAAAATGAGGTATATGTTAAAAGAGAGCCCTCTTCATTTACCTGGTCAGGTCACTATCCATTTAGGGTCATATTGACTTCATTTAATTGTTTGTTTTTCATATTTGTAAAGCCAGCAGAGCCATGGGAAGGCAGACCTAATGCTTTTCTGTGCACATCATTTACGTAAAGATCCTTCAAACTGAAACCACTAGATAGTTTCATTTACAAAAAGAATAATAAACCAGTTGGAAGTAAAAGCTAACTGTTCCACAAGACACATTACAATCCAAAAGTAGTCCAGAAAAGAAAGTGAATCTAGGGTTGGCTGCTTGTGAGGGCGCCTGGAGAAGGCAGGCAGGTTTGGATTCCCTGCTGTGCAGAGCACTACTCTCATCTGGGCAGGACTGCAAAGCATCACACCAGTGAAGGAGTCTCACATGGGGGCACTTGGTTTCTATAAAAGCCCACTTCACACAGCAAGCTAAGAGTCATGAATACTGAGCAAGTCTAAACCCTTGTTTATCCTCACAGATCAGATGGGATCAGAAGCAAAGATGAGAAGAAAATACACGCTTTTTTTTTTGTTGTGCAGTGTTATAGCAAGTGCCACCCCATCAGCTAAATGGGGTGACATAACACCAATATAGTCCTTTAATACTTCCTTTTCTGAAAATGTTTCTAAACTATAATATATTAAATTTGATAAATACAATTACTACCAGCATTTAATTGATTCTTGATTACAATCAATTATATTTCTGAAACAATCAAGCAACCTACAATTAAAAGTAATTTGCTCATTAGCATGCCCCTACTAGAAAATTACACAAATGCATTATTTATGTAATTAGATACAAATACAGTTCATTATTCCACCTTTTATTCTATTGTTGCAAAGCTACACTTGTAGAATCTTGCTTTATAACTCTCCTTGCTTTATAACTCTCCTTTCTATTGACATGGAGATTGCACATATTTTATTTACCCAATTTCAACTTAGAAATCAAAACCTGAAAAAGACTCAATCCCTACAAAAACTATGATTAAAACATTCATGTGTCATATGGGTAAAAAGTAAAGGTAACAAAATATTTTCTAGGGGAAAACTTCTTATTGAGTTGAAAAAGGCAGCTGTAAATTTTTAGAGGTTTCAGAAAAGGAAATTATAATTTCTGTGTGCTAAGGCTCTTATATGAGAATTTGAGGGTGAGCATAAAAGAGGAGTTAGTAAAAAAATTACTGTGATTAGGCTGTTTTCAAGACCAAAACCAACTAATGGCATGTACTTACTCTATTATGGCATAAAAAACAGTTCAGAATTTGACAGTCATAACCATGAATTAAAGGATCTAATTTTCAGATGTTTTAGTTCTCTATATATTTTACAATTACACTTATGGCTATGATTGTCCAAGCCTGCTATGAAAATGTAATAAAATCCACAAACCAAACTCCACATCAAAATAATGTAATAACGTAATAAAATCCACACCAAAACACCACAGCTGCACCTGGTCAGACCAAAGAAAAAAGGACAGATTTGTGAGAACTGGAAGGGGCACCACTGGCCTGAGAAACAGAGGAAAAGAGAAAAGCATACTGGAAACTCATCAAGCAAGGCATGGTGTCCTGTCTGCTAACTGATAATAGTACTGCAGTAATTCCAAAAGGAAAATAAGTGAATATAGAGAAATGCAAAGACCTTTCCTCTGTAGAAGACTTAATAAGAAAAGTCTGCCAGACCTGTTGCCATGGGGCTCTGAAGCAATGGCTATCAAGACCTCACTTCTGATCCCTTATGTGGGGTGACTGCCACAGAATTTAAACCCCAAGATACCTAAAACAGTGGCCAAATGAAAAACCCAAGCAACAAAAGTCTGGAAATTTCTATGCTTAAGTTGCAGCAACCCTCATTTTTCAACAGCATTACACTTTACTTTCACTTCATACAAATGTTTTTGATATTTATCATTACTATGTATTATTATGATCATTAATAATTGCTTGTCATACACACATTGGTATTAAAGAAAAAAAAATTAGAAGAGTGAGTTAGTATCTAACTGTTGCTGGTTTCACTTTTCTGTATGAATAAAGTTCCCAGGGTTAATGGAAAAAGAGTGGGGTTTTTTTTCGGTAGAGCACCCAGGCAAATCCCTTCTCTCATCTTCCATAACCCTGGTGCACTCCTCAAGTGAGCTCACTAAGCTTCCACTCTCATCTGCTGGACAAATGACAGAGCATAAAGATAAGATATTCAATAATTGCTCATGCTTGCATTCTTTAAAAGTTAGAAACTGCTAATGGTAGGGAATGTCAGGAAATTACTGATTGTTGCTCCATCCACAGAGACAGTTGAATATGTAGCACACTTGTGGTTACCTCAGATACCATCACAAATTCTTCTTCCTAATTTTTAAGACACTCAGAAGATGCTAAATATTCACTCATTCCTTCAAGCCTGAATGAATTATCTGGAACTTTGGTTCTTGTTTTGCTACACAGGCCAGTAAACCACAGTCAGAAGCAGACACTTGAAGAAAAAAAGCAGCAGAACTCAAGATAGAGAGAATTCGTTCTGATGTTTAGACTGAGTAGGAATTTCTAAGCCCCACTGCAGTTCATTACACAGCTCCAATGAAATCAAAATGCACTAGTCTAGCCTGCAGTCCAATGTTATTCCTCATTGTGTCTGGCCTCACTTATAAAACACTTCAAACTTCATCTGTAAAGAAGCACGGCTGCCTTCAAAGGCATTAAGTCTTAAAAATCAGAGGAAGGTTCTTCCAAGCGTGTTTATTTGATCCAAAACATTAACATGCTGACAGCTGTTGAGCTGCTTCATTTAGCTGTCACAACAGACCATGGAGCACCATAGTGAAATGGACACTTCTGTGTCTGACATCTGCCACTCCTCCATTAACTGCTGCTTCACCACAAACATTCTATCGAATAATTGATTTGGCGAGGTGTATGCAACAAAGTGTCTTTTTTTAATGCATTAAAACATCTGGGGTTTTGCACTGAAAGGCTCTGCTGAAAGTAATAAAGTCCAAATAGAAGATTTTTAAACTGCCAGGTTTTGGCTATGGCACGAGAAGGATTCCCACAGAGAGGTAGCATGCCTCATCTAGTTAGGAAAGCATACCTTCTGTAAAAGAAGTTGAAAAGCCTTGCTAAAAATATTAACATTGTAAGCTTTAATAGAAATGAAATATCTTAGGAAAGCTTCATCTTCACTGGGCTGTTCTTAAATCCAAAATATCTGCAACTCAGTGGGAAACACAAGTCATATGATAGCAATTTATAATGTTCCACAGCAGAGGCAGAATAGAGTAGCCTTAATATCCAGGGGGAAAAAAAATCATCACAGCAGACAACTTTACAAAAATTAATCCTGAGAAACACAAAGTTCTCAGGACTCTTAGAAGGGATTGTAGTGCTTGAGAATCAACAGTTCTCAAAACCAGAATGAAAGTCAGGAATTCTCCTACTATCAAAAAAACCTAATGTCTGGGTTTGGAATTGACTGAAGTTAATACAAAAAACCTCCTTGAACCAAATTTGCCAAAATTGCAAGGCAAGACAAGGAATGCCACTGACATACCCACAAGTAATACCAGTAAACCATAAGACCTCATAGCAAGAGACAGCCTTTGACTTTCCCCTGGAGATGACAAAAGAATGATTCTGTGTATTTTCTCCACTTTGTAGAAAGTATGTTTGTAGCCCCAGATTTAACTGAGTATCTGAAACTGAAGCATTGCCTTTTAAAGACTTAAATAACATAGGTTGAAGGAATGCATTCAAAATATAAGTTCTCTGTTATTTGCCATCTGTCTTATCGAATGGACACATATGAAGTATGACTTTTGGCTTTATCCAAATGCCTGCCATTGATCTCCAAGATAACAACCTTCTTCAGAAACAGAAAATAAATAGAGAAAACTTACACTCTGCACCTTTATACATTTTACAGAACTGTTAAAATCCAAAATGAAATTAAAAACAATGAAAAGCATTCTTTCACAAGAAAGCAAAACTTGGCTGGCAGTGCCTTTGGAGTGCATCCCTCAAACACTGCTATATGATACCCCAAGGGTGTAGCACCTGATTAGGCTACTGGAATAATATCCTTTGAGAGTTTGCAATCAGCTGAGATGGTAATTCCAAAATGGGAACTCTGAAGAAGCTGATTTACTGTGGATGGGAAGAAAAAAGGATGTGAAAATAATGAAGATTGCTGACTTGTACATCCCACACATTACAACTTTTCTGTCTCATTTTAGAGATGTTCTACATGCCACTGGACCTAAACAATCTCATCTACCTTTAAAGTCAGATCTGCTCTGGGCAGGTTAAGCTAGGTGATCTCTAGAGTTTCCTTCTGGAGAGCCTATAATAACAGGTACCAAAGACTGAGGCCTCCAAACAGGAAAGTAGTTCTAGTTACAACACTTAAGTCTTATCAAAGTGCTGCTTTGATCTAGAATCAGGTGCCATTTAAAATAATTTATAAGAAGTGGGCATAGCATTACTGGGAGTAATGCATACAGGCAGGTGGGACTAATCCTTGATTACTAACAGCTTCCCATTACAGTAAGAATATTTTCATCCCTTTTTAACAGGCTGAGATCATTGCATAAATTTCCTCTATGAATAAGTACTTTCACAGGGCAATTCATCAACATCCTGAGATAAGTGGGATGACTTGCTCTATCCAGCTGGCCCTTCCTCTCCAATGACTACAGAAGGAAGAAAAAACTACTTCAGTCCAGAAGTCTGGCTTCTAGACAGATCAAACTCAATGACAGAAATCCCTTAAGTTACTGGCCAGGGAGGAACTCACTGGAATAAGGGTGTACATCCCTCTTCTTTACACAGCTCTGAAGGTGGCAGAGAAACATAAGCCCCACCCAAGAGCTATAACTAGTCATTACTTAGAGGTAGAAAGAAGAAACATGACTGCTGTGGGTTTAACTTGTGAAGTGTTAACTGTGAGTACATTACAAAGCCAAACTATGCAGAGCTAACATATGCACATCTTTCTTATCTGCCTGAAAATAATTTTCAGGGTCAAATTCACCAAATATACTAATAGAGGCAACTCCAAGTGCACCTTTAGTATCTTCTTAGACTATTAGTTCTTGTTTTACTTAATTTCAGTTTTCCTCAAAAGAATTACTAGGTGCATTTGTGTTTATCAATTATATTACCACTGAACTGTTTTATCTCAACAATTTAATGGAAAACTGAATTGCAGGGGCTTAGAATGGACTTTGAAAATGTTCCTAAGCAAATTATAGGTTGAAGCTTCAGGAAAAAAAAACAAATTAGTTTTGTTTCTTAATTTACTTTTGTGCTTTTAAAAAAACAACAAAGGAAGTGTAGGTGTTGCAGAAATTTCTGCATCTGCCAACATAAATGAAGACCCTCTTATTTTGGTGGTGTTATATAATCTGCTTTACTACAGTCTTGCTACATGGGTTACTGTCACACAGGGACAGATCTAGCCCCAAGATAAAAGCAGTATGCCAGGCTGCCTGATGCTAAAAGGACATTTTAACTTTCTTAGACCCTCCCTGCCCACAAATCCAGGCCCATTTAAATGAAAAAAAAACACCACTATTTCAAGTGCATTCATGAAAACTATTGAACAGTCATCACTGAAATAGTTTGAGGTTTATACTGGCACACAGCAGTGTAGAAACTGCTCCAATGTTTTTCAAAGATCAACAGAGCTGGAGTTCTGCATTAACACATTTTAAGGGCCCTTCTTAGAGTGGAGATTTTCATCAGCTGCACAGCCCTGCAAGTTGGCTTAAGTTCTTGTTACACTGCCACGGGCTAAATTCAAAATCCTAGCTTAGCACTGATGGCAAACTACAATTAGTACTGTTACTACACTGGAAAAAAAAATCATGAAATCCATCATTTTCATGGCCACATAAAATTTTACCAGGAAAATGTCCAACTTTTCTGACTTCTGTTCACCTCTGCTAATTTCCTTCTTTGGATTTCATATGAACTGCTATATTTTATAAAAGGAAAAAGAACGGCCAGAAAAACAAATTTGTGTGAAATTTGACATTGGGACAAAACTTGTAATTTCTATTCCTCTACACATTCATGGAAATGTCAAACAAAATATACTGACTGTCATTCCAGACAACAAATAATGTTCATCTAATTAAATATTTTGTTCTGGACATAATCTAGCATCAGTCATTCAGAGAACAACAGATGAAATCTATACCTTATAAATACGTGTTTTTAAAAGAATTTATCCAGTGCAAACGTTCCCAGTATTCCTACAAAAAAGTAGCATACGTTTGACCCATTTCAATATCCTCCTGCAATGAGCTACATTATTAAAATAAATATATTACAAGAAACTAAATCACAGCAGTAGAATATTCTATCTTATTTTTCTAAATTTGCTTTAGACTACCTTGAGTACTCTGTAAATTCCTGGTAATTTACCAAATAATACTCATCACAACAGTGAAGCCAAGTATTTTCAAAAAGAAAAGAGTTTGCACAGTAAAAACCCTTTAAGTGTTGTTTGAGTGTCTTGTAGTAATTAAGGTGAAATTCCTTATCACATAATCCAGTTGTAGGTCTAAATATGTTATTTTATGCTTGGAAGTTCTCCTCTGTGGAAACCCAGGGCACCGGGAATATAACTGCTCCAGGAGGGTCTCCCCTGCCAGGGGAGCCCCCAGGGAGTTGCCCAACTTGGGGCCAGCAAACTCACACTCCTCTAAGATCATATATGAACATTTAGAAGATAATAGTCTAATTATACATAATTTTAAGTAAAAGTCTTTTGTGTCCTTCTTATCTGATACAGTCAGATCTTCTTTTCTAAATTCTTCTTGAAAATACCCACAGTTTGGTATATCTCACTACGTGTTTGGAGGAGAAGAAAATGGGAAATTCATCAGTTTGCAGCTAACAGTAACTTATTAATAGCTTCCATACTGTGATGTGTTTGAGCAATAAATAGAAGAATGCCTAAAGGGGATATAAGGAGAAGTCATTAAATGCTATAATACACAGAGGAGCAGTGACCACTCTAGCCCTCTTTTTGTACTGTGTCTACCTGCAGCTGTGAGCCATGCTCAGGTAGGAATATCAATATCTTGCCCATGTTTCTGAGCTGTACTTGAATGAAGAGACATCAACATTTGTGCTCCAGTAAAGGCTGGGAAGGAGATGTTGGATTCGATGATATCTACTGGTATAAAGCTAGAAGGAGAGCTGAAAAATAAGTCAGAGGTATATCTGTGATGAGGAGGATGCCAAAGGACACAAGAGTCACTACAAGAAGTCACTTGAACAGCTATACAGAACAGCATGCAGCCACAAAGATTAACCCAACAACTCACAGGGAAGAAGCTGGTTGCTACTACGATGTGAAAGTCAGGCAATGTTACAACCAGAAGCCATGAGTTTAAGAGCAAGTACTCTGTCCTACAGAAAGTTGGGACTGAACCCTATGGACATATCTGACCTTTCATTCTTGAAATCAGGCATTAATGCCATTCTCAATGCACACACACACAAAAAAAAGTCAAATAGAGATGATAGCATGAGAGACAACTAATAACTGAGGTCAAAAATTCTGCCCATTTCCATGTAAAAGGACAGAAGTGTTGTAAGACATTAGCCTTGCTAAATCATGACTTCCTCATTGACCTCAAACACAGGAAAGGAGCTTACTAACTAGGTCAGATCACTAAAGAAGAGCATAAAAGAATGACACAAACAGCCGGAGCACAAGGAAAGAGGTCAAGACACAGAACATGACTATAAGAAACAAAGGAACACATGATCACAGCTGAGCAGATATCAGGTCAGGCAAACATCTGAAGCCAATCTGCCAATAGCCTGCCCTTAAAGTGAGTGTTCCAAAACACCAAAGAACTTGCATTATCTAAACATGAAGTAGAAGAGTATATTTATTTTTTTTAAGAGGAAAGTCTCAGACTGGTCAAATGAGATAGATACAAAAAAGCTTTGAAAATTAAGTTCCTTTCTCCCTACTACATCTTTACATTCTTCCTCGTCAATCTTGTTTGAATCCAGCAGCCACTTTGCCCGTCCTAGGTTATGAATACTCCAGCCTCCTTCTGACCCATATGCCTATCTCCTGTCTGTCTCCTAAGCTTCCCTCTCCTCATTTGACCTGTTTCAAAACCAAGATGCCACAGTCTACCCTCCAGAAACATGTCCCTCCTAAGCATGCTCTTAGGAAAGGACCAAATATCCTTCTCCAGAAATTTCCATATAATTCCAAGTTCAAGCAATCACAAGAATTACACAAGCTATTAAACACAAAGTATCTAGGCAATAAGCTGTGAACAAATAAATCAGGTTCTACAACTAGAAAGACTACATTAGCCAATGGTTCAGAGAGAATGCAGAGAAGATGCAGAGAAAGCCAGAGAGATTTTCTTGCATTAGTCTATATGAACGAGATCTATCAGTGTCAAGCTGAATTAACAGCAACAACAGTCAGAACTCAAATAAGAACACAGATTATTAATTACATTTTTCAAATTTAATTGGCCTGACAAGTATCAGTGAAGATCTATTTTAAAATAGTTGAACTGACATGAGGACTGATAGCAGCTCTGTGATGTCTCATGTCTGTGCTTTGAAGAACAGGAAAGAGGAGCTGAGAAACCATAGACAAGTCAAACTGAACCTCATACTGATGAACATTTCTGGATAAAGCAATTGTGTGCAGCTATATGGTAACAAGACATAAGTGGCAATCAATATGAATTCGTTAAGAATGAACTGACAAAACAATCCAATTTCTTCCTGTGTTGTGGCTAAAAGGTCTTTTTAGAAGAAGAGGAGTGATTGTCATTCATCTTGACTTCAGCAAGTCACAATGAAATCTGAAAACAGAAATTAGATAACTGTACCCACAAAGACCAATGTTTCACTATCAAATAGAAAGATGCATTGTATAGTGCTTCAGAGGGTCTGTCCAGGGTCTAGTCTTTTTTCAGCATTTCTCTTAACAATCTAGATGATAGATAGAAGAAAACATTGCTGACAACAATAGGGATTGCAAGTTTGTTGGAGGACTGGTGAACGATTCAAACAGGTTTTAACAAGCTGAAGAAACAGTGCTTACTCAAGATAAGATAAAAATAAGCTAGTTAGTAATCTGTTACTAACTAAAAGAAGTGGGGGGTGACACCTGGGGACTATTTCTGATCTCTGAATCACGATAATAACTGCACAATGATTTTAGGTATTTAAGGAAATGCACACACAGGAGATGTTCAACAGAAGATCAACAAGAACTATCAGAGGCAGGAAACCTAAGGCACAAAAGAGAAACAACAAGAAGGAAAGATTCTGTTCTCCATACCAGTGATGGACAGAACAAGTAATAATGGGCTCAAATACCAACCAGAAAGATCCAGCATAGATTTTAGGAAAATCACTCAATTGAAACTAATAATGAAATATTGGAATAGATTGTCAAGGGTAGCTATGGGTTTTCCATCACGGATGATCTACAAAATAGAACTGACAATCTGATTCTCCTGGGACACAAGGATGGCTTCTCCAAGTCTCTTTCAAGGCAGATTTCCAAAACAATAAATGGCTTTCTCCTTTCTTAACGACATTCTATCAAATACCTAAATTTCCTTAGTATAAACACAATTTGTTGTACAACAGACACTGATGCAGCATTTCTTGCTCTAAATGAGTTTATGGATGTGGTAATCCCAAATATGAGAAAACACTGGTGGCATCTTTGACAGCAAAAGTAGGGAGGGAAAAAAACACCTTAAAAATAAATAAACCAGGAGATACATTTTAGTTTTGATCTTTTAGCAGAATTACATTTATCCCACATCCATTTTCCCCTTACCAATAATATGCTTTCTAGTAAGGGTTTGGTTCTAACTGCTAAGTATGAATCTCCAACATTATTCAAAGTTTCCAGCCATAAAATAGTATCATTACTAGACTTTACCCAAGAATTTTCCCTGATGATGACATGTTGCTATAGAAGTCAACCTCCAGAGCAAAACTGGAAGGAAGAAGTATTTCAGTAATCACATCACTAATACAGCCCTAATAAGCTGAGGTTCATAACCTCTGGATGCTGATGGAATCAGATAAAACTGCTCTGACCAGTGTTTTAATCAATTATAATGTTTGCTGAAGGCCATGGTAGTGTAGCTTATAAATATATGGATGCTTTCTTCACTTTACAAGTGAAAACACAAAACAAGAACTGAATACAAAAAGACTCAATACAAAAACCACTAACTTCAATCCTTGGAATGTTTCAAAGCCAAAGGAATTTGGAGGCAATGATGAGATGCTCCAGCAAAGCTTCCTTACTTCATTAAAACTGTTGTGAAATAATTTCCAAGTATCAGGATGATACAATACCATTCCTTGTTAAGCTTCAAAACTTCTGTCACAGAAAATCCGTGATATATATCCAATTAAATTTGTGGCATATATCATATATATACATATATATATATGTGTGTGTGTGTGTGTGTGTGTGTGTGTGCAAGTTCAGTACACCATTCTGCATTGTGGCACCCATGCTGAATACATCACAAGCAAGCAATACCACAGCAGTTCAAAATAATGCAAGATAATAATAGAAAGGAAGATGGAAAATGAATTACAGAGGAGACATGACAGGTGAAGTCTCCAGACAGAGATTCTCAAAAAAATTACACTCAATTATTCACCCACCACCAAAAGCATCTGCTGAAGAGCAAAAGAATCCTAAAGTAAAAGAATTGCTATTGCTTCTAATTGCTTATGTTGCTTATAATATTTCAGACTAGAACATGCCCTGTCACAAGCACACACTTATTCTCATACCAGTTTTCCTTCCCACGAACGGTCTCAGTAGCAAGCCTCCTTCTGAAAACCATGTCATCAGACAACAAGTTTTTTGCCTTATGATATGCTGATAACAACTGAATTTTCTCAGGTAATTCTCTATTTCAATTTAAGAAAGAGGACAACTGGATTTTTTTTCCCCATAGCCTAAGTCATATATAAAATTATTATTAATATAAAATCTCTTGCCAAAGGCAAAACTATATAATCTCGTATCAAAGTCACAATTATGAAATCGCTTATTCAACTTACTTAAATAGAGAAGTGGTTATGACATGCTTTTGGTCAAAAAAGGCTTTTCATTCACAGTAATTGCTGGCTTCAGTGAATGTTATGTATTATTGACAATCCTGAAATATATTCAGATAGTTTCACTGTAGGGAGAGTATCAGGAGGATGGAGCCAGTGTGGTGTCAAGCCGTAGGACAAGAGACAACAAGCAGAAACTGATGTCCATAAAGTTTCACCTGAATACAATGAAGAAATTCTTTACTCTGGGTACCTGAACACTGGAACAGATTGCCCAGAGAGGTTGTGGAGCTCCTACCTCATTGGAAAAATTCAAGAACCATCTGTTTGCAATCCTATGCCATGAGCTCTAGGATGACCCTGCTTGAGCAGGGAGGCTGGACAGATGAGCCACTCTGGTCCCTTCCAATGTCACTCATTCTGTGATTCACTCCACCAAATAACCAAACAACTTAAAAAACAAAACCAAACCAAACCAAAACACAGCCAACCAAACCAAAAACCTCATCCAATAGGCTATGTCTTCATACTGCAAATTATCCTTAGACAGTAATCTGGAAATCAGTCTTTGATACAGTTGTGTTAGGAATAACATAGATATGTGATTATAGAGTGGCTAATAAACAGTTAATAAATAATCTGGAAATTATTTCTCCTAGTCATTTTTCAGAGTAAAATTGACAAATAATTGCTACCAGAATGGTAATGAAATAATAATATGCATTAGATAAAGTCCAGCTCTTTCCCATAGTTATATAAATCTGGCACATTTGAAAATGGAAAAAAAAATCCTATTGAGCTAAAGTGTAAATCTAAAACCACAACAAACAAGAGGAACAAGTCTACAAAAGGTGCTGTATGATGTCCTTTTGATTAAGAGGTGTAGTCCACAGTGTCAAGTCATTCCAAAAATGTAGTTATACAGCTTTTACACATTCACTTTTTTTATTACGCATACTTGTTGACAGAACTCAGTATTTTCTTTTAAATCCCCATCTCCTATTAGAATCTATTTTTTTACTTTAATGCTGTTAATTGAAAATGCTAACACTGCACTTAATTGAGGTCTCCTCTGAGCTTCCCTCTGAGACCAAGGAATGGGTTTCTTTAAGTTCAGTTAGTTTACTGGATTCTGATCACAGGACAGAAGTAGCCTCAGCTCCCCACTCGTCCTCTGTCTGGTGAAAAACAGAGCCATGAGGGAAAGCTATTATTTATCTTCACTAGCGTAACAGGAAGGAAGCTAGCTTCCAAATTTCCCCATATTTACTCCTGGCTGCATTTAGGGTCAGAAGGAAGAAGCAAAGTAAAGATGTCAAGTGATGTAGCTCAAACTCCCAAGCACTCAAGGAGAATTTTATCAGGCTGAATATGCTCTCTTCCAGGTCTCACAGCAATATTAAACTAATCTAACAGCAGAAGGAGTCTGACTATTCAACTTATTCTGTATTCAGTGTATGCTCTCTTAATTGTTTCCAATTACTGCACTTCTTTTCCTGGAAACAGATCGTGCTTGCCTGTGCTTGGCACCTATTAGCAGTGGCCTCACTGGAAGCACAGTGGCTACATTTCTGTGCATCCATCTGTGGATGCAAGACTTGATTGCATTGAAACCATGCTCGACTTGCCCAAAACTTGCAGTTTCACTCTACCCAAGGAAGGAACCTGGCTCATTTTTCCAAAAAATAAAGAATTACCTTCTCTCATTTTCTAAGAGCCTGATGGAGCTCTTCTCAAAAAGAGAGAGTTTGCTAATCTGGTCTTTTTTGTCTAGCCAGGAACTCTTATTTGCACAGGACAGTGCAATTTTTTTTTTTTTTTTGTTAGTTATTTACACATTCATTATTCTCCTAAAACAGTTATTCCTAATCTGCATGTTAAAACTTACCTGTGGAGTAAGCCAAGTAACTTAAACCAACAAAACATCCAGAGAATATTGGTTCAGTGCTTAAACTACTGTCTGTAGCTTTACTCACATCAGAGATGTGATTAGGAAATGTGATATTGTACTTACGTTTATATTATTTATATAATATTTATGTCTAGTTATAATTTCTTTCCCTTTCTTACCTGGATGCATTTGAATGAGCTTTCGAGGGTATTGTGCTTCTCTGGTTAGTAGAGGAAGTTTGTTTATTCAGTTTAGAAGATAACCTGACTGATGCCTGAAAGTGGGTATTAGAGAGACCTGGGATATAAAAAAGCCTTCTCATTTTGTTCATTTTCTCTTGGATAAAATCAGTCATATTCCAGGCAATGTCTGCTTGGACTTCTAAAGAAACCTTTACTTTCATGTAATGTATATGATTCACTTAAGCTTGTTCTTTTAAATAACACAATTTTTTTTTCCAAGCAAAAGATGCCTACATGACTTTAACAACAGATGATGGGTTTATAGAACCACAGAATTATTAACATTGGAAGAAGAGCTTTAGGATCTTCAGTCCTTCTTGGATAAATACAGTCTCACAGGCCTGTAATTTCCCAGATCCTCTGTCTTTTTGTAGCTGGGGATCACATTTGGTACCTTCCAGGCACCTGGGACCTCCCCAATTAGACAGGGCTGACAATAAATGATGGTAAGTGGCTCAGTGAGCACTTCTGCACCTCCCTCAGTACCCTTGGCTGGACCCCATCCAGCCCCATAGTCTCATGATCATCAAATGGATGCAGCAGGTCACTGACCATTTCCCCCTACATCACGGGGGCCTCATTCTTCTCTCCAGTGTCTTCTGATGAGCACTTCAGATACCTATCTTCCTATTAAAAGCTGTAATCTCTACCAAAATGGACTGCTTGCTAAGAGATCTGAATGTAGTAACAAAGAATCGTGAATGGCAACCACTGCCTTGCTTTCCTGTTTTAATGATGCTTCAATTAAACAACTCATCTTGGTAACAAGACTGATTTATCGCGATTTAGAACAGAAGCTAATTTTTTTTAATTAATCCCAAGATGTTTATAATAATAATAATAGTAATAGTAGTAGTAATAAGAATAATAATGCTGCCTCACCAGTACTCCTGGTTTAACATGCCTCAGTTGAGTAAGTACTCACTACACAGAAGCCATACAAAATGTCACCTGTAAACCACAAACCTTTGGCTTCTCCTGCACTGTCAGATATGCCAGGTAGCTTTCACATACTTACAATGCAGCAAGGTTGAAAAATAGATTACAAGGACAGAGTAGTACAAATCCCCATAGAGAAGCAGTGGTCAGAGTAGTAATAAACATGCAACTGCTTTCACTGTAACTTTGATGGCCAAGACAGGAGAGGTTGGGAAGAGGATAAATCTCTATTATCTATCTGAAGACAGTCTTGGCTTCAGTCTTCACTAAACAAGGAAATGTTATTTTGGTTTGCTTTGCCCAGAACAGCACTTCAATATATTATTACACCTTCACTAAGGAAACCAAATGAAGCCTGCTCAGACTACTAGCAGCCAGGGAGATCATTTCCAGCTCCCACAGTTTCTAATGTAAATTCAGTCTCCACTCACTTACTACTGAGAATTACCTACTAGCAAACAAACAAGCTCTGAAGCCTGAGTGCTCTCTAAGAGGTGGGGGCTCTGTGCCTCTCAGAGAGCAGCACGTGCCAACACACCACATGATGTGATCTTCTACCAATGCTATTCCTTCACCATCTCTGGCAAATAAAATAGTTGCACTTTTAACATTAGCAGGAGCCACTTCCTGACACAAAGGCAAAACCCAACTGGTCAGCTGATTCCAAATAAACAGCAGCTCCCATTCCACATCCCCACCCCTCACAGAGGAGTGAGCTGGAATATTGCATGAGAAAGTCCTCCTCAACCTGACACCACGCCTCTTCCACACTGGTTCCATCTTTACCATGTAACAGATCACACATACTAACTTTGAGAGGAGTGAAACTTGAAGACAATGAACAGAATATGAAGAACTTATTCCAATGAGTTTATGTTTATAATCTTTTATTAAAATGCATGGCTTCTTGCTCATCTGGCCCCAGTTTACAATTAAAAACTCTACAGTCATCCTTGGACTGCCATACCTTCTAGGTGGCTCCAGATTCTCCTCAGAATTTTTTCTGTACTCTTTACACTCCACCTCAACATGCAATTATTCAAATCCCCAGCAAGGTCTCAGAAAGGTTGTTAACTTACAAATTTTAGTTTCATACTTCGTCTTAAGTATTAAATATTTCTTTGAACACAGTGGTCTTAATTTACCTGTGCTGGCAGTTTAAGTTGGGTAGAGCTTTATTTCCAACATATGGCCAAGGGCTTCTATATTCCAAAAGATGGTAACATATTCTGTCTCTTCTCCATTAACTGTTCTTTTTCTTTTTTCTTTTAATTATTTAGTATATACAGGAATAGTTTAGTACATAAAACTACAGCTATTCCTCATTGCATGAGAACTTACATAGCTGCACAACAATACTGTTACCATAGAATATCTGCTCAGACAATCTCCCATTCCTGAAGTAATGTCATCTGGGAAAGAAATAATTAAAGAATCTAAAAAAACAATGGTAACATTATTTATCTAATCACAGAAAGAAAGCTTTTATGGCCACCCCAAGCAAAAAGGTTTCACTGATACATGCATGTTTTACCACATAGCCTGGATTCCACATCAAACCACCAGTTAAAAATGCATCTTCTCTTCAAATATAAAACCAATATCTACAGCAAAAGTACTCCCTACTAATTCTCCTGGTCCACAATAACAGACTATTTTGTGCATTTCAAAGAAACATTAAAACCAGCTGTAGCCCTGAGAACTGGGAATTATGCAAGGAGAAATCCTAACAAATCAACACCTTGACATCAGGAATGCATAAAAAAGACATTATAAATCCTTATATAAAGATTGTATTTTTAAAATGGAAAAATGTAGAAAAATATAAACCAGATTTTTTTTACATACTGGTATGATACAAATTGACCTCTGTTGTTTTAACAGATCTAGTTTTGAGGTTTGATTTCATTGAATTTTGAACACTCGAAATTTTATGTTTTACAGAAAACCTGGAGGAAAAAAAAGTCCAAATTCTTCCTTTCATTTACTAGAATTTTTTAGTTCAGCACAGTATTATGGAAAAAATATGGGAATGATGATATGGAACAGAACTTTTCCACGTGCTGTTTTTGCAAAGTAGAGACAATATTGATACAATATCAAAAAGAAAAAAAAAATTAAGCAGCCCTTTTAAAGTTGAAAACTTCCCTATGCATTGTGTAATAAGCGAATTCACAACTGATGCACAAACCTTTCCTAACAGGTCACCAGCTGTTGTCTTCGTATATCCCAGTTTGGCCTGGATGATTTGGATTTCAATTTCTTTGCTAAGCATTGCAACAAACATTTATTAATGTCATTAGAGTTTCAGGCATGCCAGACACTTCCTCAACCATCATTTAACAACTCATGAAAGACGCTAACATGTCCCATGTTAAATGTATTTCCATCCCTAGTGGGATGAAACAAATTGGGAAATGGCATTCCCTACTATAGACTTGGCTCTGCCTCCCACAGCAACTTTCAGAGCTGGAGCAGAATCAGCTAGAAAGGGAACAAACGGATACTGCAAATGCAGGGCAGAGAGTAACCAGCAAGGAATGGGGTACAACAGGGATCTGCAGAACTCAGCAGTGAGCTGAGTTTTGCCTCCCAGTCCTGAGGTGCTGGTAAATGACAGCTCCTGCTGTGAGACAAGGACAGGAGAACAACGAACAAATAGAAAAGAGGACCAAGATCCCTAACATGTAGGACCAAAAGCCCGTGTTGCTCTGCTGCCTGCTGGAAGGCCAGTGGTTGTACTTTGGGTAACACTGGTCTTCCTCCTCTTAGCACTAATGGCCTCTCCTCAATTCTCTTTTGTTAACACAAGGATATGCAGCAAGTCGGGCAAACATCTGCCCCAGGCTCAGCGTTGTTGTTGCCTCAACACTGGTGCCTAGAGCCAAGCTCAAGGCCACGGGGAAGCACTGGAGTTCAGATTTCAGCATGAAAGGATGACACCAAAAGGATTATATCCCAAACATCACCTACAGCCTCTGCAAACTCTTACAGTTGGAACTGGCAGAGGGGGCCTAACGTGAGCTAGTGCGAATCCTTCATTCCAGCTAGGGTATAATTATATGCTTCTGCTTGACAATGTGACATAGCAGGGGCAATGAAATATCCATTTCACAGTGAGGCCAGAATGAGATGGCTACTATGGATGGTTAGGCTACTTAATTTATGTCTCAGAACTCATTTGAATTCATTAAGCATTGCCTACTATATTCAACCTTGCTATAGATAGCTGCTTATAGATTTTATAAGAAATAAACAATTTAGGCATGGGCAATTTATTTCTTCCTGCAACCAGACTATGTTTTGTGAAATTGCACACTACGGACAAATACTTACAATATCTAATTTATAGAAAGTATGAAAACCAAAGACTTCAAACTGTTTCAGAATGATAGACAGAAGCAAATACATTAGAGGAAGAACAAAAACAAACAAACAAACAGAAAACACTTAAGGTATGGAAGAAGGTGCCTCAAACAGTGAAGATTAATGTTTTACAAGAAAGCCACTTATCACTTTCTGTATTTGAAAAATAATTAACCATGGGGTGGCATTTTTAAAGAAGAAAACAAGGCAAACATTTCCTGAATTCTTACAAAGTAAGAATGTAAATATGTGAAGACTTGACTGGAATGAAATAGAATCCCTCAAGTATGAGTGCATTGTTTCCTGTCCTTTAAAAACAGACTAACTCAGTGTGCACTTCATTAGTATTCTAATTGTCAAGTAGTGCTCAGTGGTTGTCTCAGGCTGTCTGATTAAAAATTAAACAAAATTAATTTTTTTCCATTACCAGATGCATTGAAGGTATAGGGTATTTTTAATTTTTCTTTTTTTTTTAAATTAAACTCCTATCCCAACACTTAGGATCACATGCTATCATAGTGGAGCAGTAACTCACTGTATTTTGCAAGAGTAGACCATGAAAACTACTTAATTCTGAATTTCAGTGCAGAGGTGTTATTCTTATAATGCACTGCTGCTGTTCTGTTCAGTTCAGCTGATCTTTGTGCCCTCCAAGGGTGAAAGAAAAACTGATGGGACTGTGGCTGTAGAACATGGCAAACAGCTCCATGACCTGCAACTCGCTGTGGTGCACATAAGACAGCTTGTTTTCATCTCTAAATGGACACTGTGCTTTGGTAAGGACATTCTTGTGGATGTGATCTTGGCTTCTGAGCACTCAGGCATTTATAAGTAAGATCTGGACACTGACAAAGTAGTCGCTTCCAATTATACATTTATCTAACATAAAACTGTACCAACAGGTGTTCCCCTGAATCATGAGGGCATTACTAAATATCAACAGAAAACAGTGTTTCAATAATGCTAAAAAGGATGCCCTAAAAAGTGAATTTCTGAACAGAACGTCAAGACCCTGGCAAAGATTTTCAGGCACATCCACAGACATCTCTTCAATTTACTCAAATAACTTAAACCACCTTGTGCCTTTGTTTCTTATAATTACAATAGGGATCCTTCTTTCTCTCTTTTAAAGTTAGATACGATGTAAACAAAATTAATTATGTGAGCAGACACTCTAGCTGTAGAGGATAAAACTGAGTCTATGTTCAGAATACCAAGATTAACAGGACCCAGAGTGTTCCCAAGACACAAGAAAAATATACAGTTATTATTTTAAGCTACAGCCAACTAGAATAACATGCCAATCAGTTTGATCAAGGTCAAGGGAGGAGTCATGTTAGACTTAAGTTTTTTGAAACTTAGACTATGACTCATTGTTTCATTCATGTTAAGCATGCTGGCAGTGACATTAACTATAGCATTTATAAAACTATTTTAAAAGACCAGGAAAAATAATGAACTTGCTAAAAAGTTGTACTGAACACACTAAGGTTGCATTAACCAACACCAAAACCTTCAGAAAAAGTACTGAGTGAACCTAGCAAGACAGATTTTCCTTTGTAATCAGGCTCTCTCATGCTGGGAACAACATACATAGACAAATACAGATAACATGATCAAGTCAGTTCTTTTTTTTATTTTGGAATATTGGTGGTTAAAAATTTTTATTGGCCAGGAAACAGAGCTTAAGAATTGCAGAATTCTTCTTAATACGACCCAGTTTATGCTCTCCTTCAGAAATTTTTGAGGGCTGTCAGGTATTGCTATGATATTCAACTTTCCTGCTGTATTTCCATGTGGCTTCTTCAGTGTCTTAAGCACATGTTGGTATGCAGCCACAAACACTAGGGCTGGACATAATCTTTCGGTAAGGCTCAGCAGAATTCTTCTTTCCCTGTGGAAATGGTGGTCTCACTTGCAAGATTATGCATAAATATTAAGGACAAAGACTAGGAAATTAAATTAAATCCCAAATTTGTTTCCTTGCAACAGGGCCATATCCATATAAGAAGTAAATGTTATTTGCAGTGGTGGACTGGAGCAGGTTAAGAGGAAAACAAAAGAGAGAATTAAAAGTAACAGGGCAACTCATTCAAAATTACTGAATCTATGCAAGTAGACATCAGATGGGGCCATGAAGCTCTGTTAGCATGTATTTTTTTTAATCAATTTATTATCGTTTTAGAGTTGATCTGAACACTGTCAGACCTTTTGTATTTTATACTTGATTGTCCAAGTCATTACTCTTTGGACACAGAAAGTGTTTAATGCCCAAATGCTTCATCTATAGCCCTGTTAATATAGTGTTAAAAGGTATTTTATTATGGAACAAATAACAGCGATTCACATGGGATATGTAGTGGCATTTAATACCAGTAATCTTACAAAATGTCTTAAGTATGAAAAGCTATTCTAATGAAAATGTCTTCATGTTTGGAGCTAAACATCTCTGTGACTTTTCATGTCCAAATGTAAAATATCTACTACACCCAAAAATTTGCAGGTTTTAAACTGAAAGGATTCTTTCCTGCAATGAAATTGTCTTGGCACCTTAAAATAAAATTCAGCAGCTTTAAACATCCCCAGTGTCACCTACTATGCTTTAACATTGTATAATCAACAGCTGAGTAATCAAACAAACAGTCCAAGCATACCAAAACTTAATCTTCACCCACCCGACTTCATTCCCTAGGCTGTGACTTTGCAAATTCTTTTTTGGGAGGTGAACTAAAGCGAATAGCTGGATTTGTAGTAAAGGGCACCTCTCTAGCATTACCATTTTTCACCAGAAACACCTACAGCTTCCCATTCCACCTATAAAGGAAACTGCCTACACTGCGGAGGAAGAACCAAGAAATATTGGCCTGCCCTGATGTTAAATCATTATGGCTATGACAGGCATTCTTACACATGATGCATGTGCAGCTGCAAATAAGGTCACTGTGTTTTCTCCTTGGCAGTTAACACTACGTGCTGAACATCTCTGCTTCCATTTTAAATTTACGCTAGCTTCACTCCCTTAAAAATTAGATGAAAAATTTGCAAAGTAATTAGGTTTCTATGTCTAATTAGAGAAGACTTAATTCACTACTGGTATATTTCACCTTTCTGTCAGCTAGTTTAGCAATGACTTTCACATATTCAGAGTTTTCCATACTGCTGAGCTCCAAACTAATTTGCAACCTTTGGATATTGTTATGTGCTTTGACAATAAATAACAGAATCCCCAGATTTCGCACTATGTTGTAAGGTGAGCCTTACGACAGCCACATTTTCAGATAAAAATCAGAGCTGCTGGGCTTAACACAATCATGGTGTAGGCACAAATCAGCTCCACATTGTGTCTGCAGACGGTCCTGTATTTCTAACAGCACACAGGCTTCATCAACAGCTGGGCACAGGTAGCATCCAAACCTAAACATTATAATTACTGTGAGAGCACAGAACTGTGGCAGTGTATATACACACACATTTCTGTCACCAGTTAGAGCAGATCAGTGTGGCACTGATAAAAATCAATGGCAATGAGCTTATTTAGAACAGACAGGAGCCTTGTCTTGAAAAAGCTACTTTTTTGTCAATTACACAAATTCATTTTAGCAAAGCAGCACTGCTGTACTTTTTAAAAGAATCTCATTAGTACTGGCTTAGCATTAGCTTGGTTACATTTGGAAAATCAGGATTCAATTCATTTGCCTATTGTAGTAGTATACCCTGGCGAAGACAGGATTCACTAAGAACTACTGTGGAAGACAGCTTAGTGAGAGTGTGCTGATAAAAAATATTATTTAAATAATCTCACTACAAGACAGCATCTCTCATCATGGATGCTGGCCAAGTGCTTCCAATATTTTGTGAGTTATGCAGCCAGAGGCAAAAACAAACCCAACAGTCACCAGGAGGATTTGTGGGGCTTCCCCTGGTAGCTTCCCATCCAAGTACAATGCATGCTTTCTGAGATCTGATACCAAACGTGGCAGGGCTGCTGCTAAGAGGGTCACCATGGGATTATTTTAATGTTCACTGAAATGGAAGCAATTTATTACATACTGCAGTAGTATTGCTTTCATTCAAATTATAAGAGGTTGCAAGCAGCCTTTTAAATCTGCTCTGCCTTTCCCTCCGGTCCCAGCTTACCTTCCAGCTTCTTGGAAGGATGATGCTCTGCGAAGCAGGCTTTGGAGGTTATACTAAGAACAGATCATTCAGTAAGTACTCTGTTGACCTCCCAGAGCATGCAGGGCTAGAAACATACATCTGCATGCCTAAATTCAGTTTCCCCAATGGCTTAAGAAAGGGATGCATCTGTGGAACAAGTTTCACACTTACTTGAATATTATCATAAAACATTTACATGATTTAATTAGATTATGTAAATGCTTTACTCTGATTTGAAGCTTTGCAAATCATAATGTCATGCTCTAAATTATGCAAATATTGAAAATGCTTTTCACAGCAGCAGAAGCAAAGACACAAGTGAGACAGTCCTGACACATGCCATTCTGCTGTTCTCTACTCATGGAAGACCACACAGAATGCATTACTGTAATCTTGACTTTTTCTATTAGGATTTCCTGCAGAGGATGTAGTTATTTCGTGCCCCCACTTTATGCTAAGCCCCAAATCCGAATTTGATTTGGAAAATGTTCTGTGGTTTATATCCACATCCTGACTAAGCAGCAAATTTTTCACAATATCCTTCCCCCTCCTCTGACACAACGTACACTTCATGGCAAGGAGATCTCAGCAAGATCAGATGCAGTAAGAGTTATTCATTGAACCATCTTCCTAAAGTGCTGAGCAGTGGAAAAGGGAAGTAGGTAAAACCTTAGCAAATGTTTTTCTCTGAAGTTAACTTAGTTCTGCTGTACTCCTGGAGAGAATAGTGCTGCCACAGTAGAGCACAAGTCTGTAAGAGATCCTGCACCTCATAGGACATTCTTTAGACAGAACAGGCCTTTATATGATGTACAGAAATAAGTTACAACAGGTAGAGATGGTACCAAATTATTTGGAGACAAAAGGAACAATCACGTGAGTCAAAAGAACCATCATGAATGAATTGCAGGTATTAAACTGTACCGCAGAGTTCGGTAGCTGAATTTTAGCAGGACTTCATTATTCAAAAAATTGCTTTGTTACTATTTTCCAATACAAACTGAGTGCACCAGCTTCCTCTTCTTCAATACAGCAGTTCAGTGTATCTGAAACACTGAAGTCTGATGTTGACAGATTTCAACTGCCAAAATGGACCCTTAAAGCATGGGGTCTCTAGGGTCACAAATCTTTCTATACCATCAGAATACCTCACCTCCAACTCCTACTATCCCCTGATATTTGGACACCCTCCTCCCCAAACTGATGATCCTGTCCAAAATTTAAAAAAAAAAAAAAAATCGAGTTTATGAAAAATCCTAAAATGTTTAAATTCTAAGGCAAGGGAACTTAGAGAATAACATGTCAGAGAGAGAGAGATTTCTTCCCGGGGAAGTATGGCTTCTCCTCAGCACACTGTTAAAGTGTACCCTACTTCTTTTCAGCCATGGGTGAGCAGAGTAGTCTATGTGCAAGTCAGGTTATGTCACATGGCCATTGGTATATCCATGCCAACACAAACCATCTGGGGTGACACCTATCTCTAGCAGCAGCCCGCATTCCTGGCTAACCATAGAATAATGCTGTCCATTTTTATCTTACACAGACTACCACTCTTAGGAAAGCTGCTCTCTCAGCAATCTCTGTCACCTCTGGTGTGCTGCCTGGCTATGGTTATGACTTCTGAGAAAGCTGATGGGTTGTTAGAAAAGGCAATGTGAAAGTCTGGGGGGAAAAGCCACACAAAATAAACATAAAACTGCAGACAAAGGTAATCCTGTTTGTGGTGGGAAACATTAGCAGCTGAAGGGTTCAACGGGGAAAAGACATCAAAATGCAAAGGTCTAAAATCCTAACAGGACAAATGGAGCTGGAAGATGGCCACTCTAGAACTCTGTTCCAAGCAGCAGAGAGGGCAACATCTTCCTAGCCAGGAAAATTCACTTCAGGTGTATCCCAGACATAAGACCCAGACTAGTGCTAGACCCAACGGCCTGTTAGATTTTTGCCTGAGACAGGCACACGCCACTGCCTTTTCCCACATACCTTGCCCTGCTTGCAGCTCTCAGATTATCATCAATATCTTGTCCATGACCACAAGAAAATACTTGTCTGCAACACACTTCACCTGTTCCCTTGCTCTGCTTGCTAGGCTTGCCCATTATCTGCTCACCTCAGCCAGTCATCACAATACTGCTCACCTTCTGGTTTTACAGCACCCTTTATATTCAATACTCTTCCTAGGACAATCCACCTAAAATGACACTTTTTTCACCTATGTGGGAAAGTTACAGCAGACAAATACTAAACTTGCAGGGAGAAATTTAGTTTTAAAAGTTCCATAGAGCACTTTTCAGGGATGCATGAGTGCTCTCTTTGCTATAAGGATAAAATTGATGCTCATCACTACTTCATAAAAAGTGAAAACATTCCATAAAAAGGCAAGTCATTTTGTAAAAACAAGGGGTAAGAACAACACCCTCTCAACCAAATAGTAAAGTGGTTTTCAAACACAAAGTAGTAAAACTCTCATTACCCTTCCCAGCAGAAATGATCCCACAATTAATAAATAAACCAGACCTGACTTAGCCTGTGTCATGGGCAATACCAGAAGAGCTCTAGGTACTTTTTAGCTCTGACAGGCCTTAAGTCAGGTCATAAGGCTGTCATACATGCCTGGCAGCAGAATTAAGATGCTCTTATTCCAGGTCCAACAATCTCTTTCCTGTGATAGGAATCCTTGAAATGAAACTCCCTATCCAAAACTGCACCCTCCTGTGGTTATCAGATGAAATAAATTGAGCACAGCTGACTGAAATTATTCTGATTCAATTATTTCAACTAACATATTTATCAGCCTCCTAAACTCATAAATCATAGCAATCTCTGTTGGGAAATTCAAAATTGATGTGGCCCCGCCTGACTCAGAGAAGGCGGTAGGCATCTGACAGCCTTGAGGAGCAGCCTTGTGTGAGTTGATTGAAATTTCCAGCAGTATTAATCTTAATAACCTCAGGTAGCTTCCTCCCCACAGCCTATGTCTTTCTGTGCAAGCAGCAAGGGAGGGAGCACAGCAGCAATTACTCCCTGGTTCTCTCCAGCTGACTCTGTTTTCTGATGAATATGAACATGTCAGTCATGCTCAGCCTTCATCCCTTCTCAGCTTTCAGCAATGACCAGTCCAAAACCTGCAGAATTTGTAGGACACAGAAACAGAAACCAGACTACCTCTCAATAAAGCAGCATGAAGACTCAAAACCAAAAGATTTTTCCCCTGCTTTACAAGAAGTGCCTGTGAACTACAATAGAAAAAATATAAAGCATTTTTCTTAGTCATTCACAAAATAGATTGAAGATATTCAAATTGTATTAATGCTGAAAATAGATGATTAAAACACAGACCAGAAATACGTATCCATCTAGGAAACTGAGCTCAAGTAACCATCCCTCACAAGTGACAGGATGGTCAGAAGTTGCTGAAGTTCATTGGTGTTTGCTTTGTGATGGATTAAACAGCTTCCGTTATGATGAGGCTTTCATTTGTGCCTTCCCCAACAAACTTTCCAATATTAATATGCACCAGATTTCTTCCACTTCACCCAGACTGACTTCTAGGAAAAAAAAAAAAAGGCAACATGAAAACATCTATGGCTCCATCCACCTATCAGCTGCTATTGGCAGACATGTATCCACCCAAGCCTAACTCTTTCATACATGAAAAGAAATGTGTTATGCAGTTACTCTCATGATGATAAAGACAGATTCTTAAGAAGATGCTTTCCTGTTTGTGCATATCATTATCCTGAGTTGCATAATCCTTTGCTTGGAAGCAGCTTTAGATAGGTAACCTCTCAAAATATTATATGCATGTATTGAGATATGGCTGGAAGTCCTCAAGTGCTTTACCCCACAAAGTGTATGCTGGAAAACAGATCATTCCTATTCACAACCTTTGCAAAGTCAAGTTCCAGGCATTCTCCCCACCCACTACTTTCCAGGCAGAGTCAAAACTTGCTCATTATTTGCCTTAGCAGAAACTCTTTCAAATTATGAAAAACTAACACTTGCAGGTTTTTTTTTCCTTCAAGTGTGTCTGAAGAAAAGTTCAATTTACCATTATATATTATGTTCCACCTGATCTCCTTGGAAAACAGAGTGATGTAAGGGAAATCATATAAGCTGTTGGGTAAGAATTCTAGCAATTCTCTGTAACAAAATGCATAATCCCCACTTTGTTGCATGAATGTGATCTCTTAAGTTCTGATATTTGCCAGTATTTTGACTGGTATTTATAAGAAAAATCTCTCAGTTAAAAACAAACAAAACATTCATAATTTGGCTAACATGTCCTCATTTTGAAACACATTTCCTTATCCAACTCTGTGCACTGCTGTTCCACAAAGCTCAAATATCAATACCATTTCTGCTATTTGCCAGTCTCCCTTGTCTTCTCAGTCCTCTGCAAATGTTTAGAAGCTGGCAGTGGCTCAGTGAGTTTGTCTGCCAAGTCTGTTGCCACCCCAGGATTCAGCTCATCTAGACTTGCTGATCAGTAAGTGTGTGATATCTTTGGGTTTTCCACATTCTCCTCAATTCATTCTGCTTAGGAGCTTTTCCACAGTCCCTCCTGCCAAAATCCTGAACTCGGCACAGCATCAGAATAAATGGACAATTTGCTGAGAAGGTACATTAGAGGGTCTTCCCTGCTCAGCCCAGCTGCTTGGCAGCTGTGCTTTAGCTCCAGGGCAATGGCAACCATTCGCCAAGCATCTTCACACTGGGTGCTTGACTCCTGGATTTAGTAAAATTCATTCATCTCCTTCTCCCCAAAGCTATCTTCTGTGCTGGAACACTAAGACTCCGTTATGAAGCTGGAGCAGCCATAGCACGAAAAGCATCAAACAAGTTTTCTCAAGAGTAGCTCAGAATCCTTTTGCTGTAAAGTAAGTTAGTATGGAAGGAAGAGTGGGCTTCAGATACTTTATTAATCACATCTAATATCTTGAGATGTTCTGACTACGACACTCCCTTGTAGTCATAAACAGGGGGATAAAGACTGTTGTCATAAATAAATATTTCTGCAGATTTAACTAGTGTGACTCAAGAGTAACAGCCCACTCAAAATTTTCTTCCTGCCTCTCATCTTACTGGTGGCTTGGGTTAATTACCCCATCTGATAACTTCACATCAAAAGGGAAAGAATAATGAAGAGCTAAAAACCCTAAACCCCAAGAATGTACATGCTTGGACTAATAGCTTATG